>NC_090371.1:284277594-284577594 GCF_036365525.1 Heterodontus francisci
CACCTATTGCAGTGCCAGCTATACCCAACTGCCTTTCAAATGATTCAGGGGCATCAGACAAGAGTCCCATCTTTCATTTCCTGCCTCTTACAGCAGAGATTTATAGACAGAAACAAATAAGCAGGTCCAGGTGAGAATGGAGGAATACTTGACGAACCCAAGAAATAATAGTGAAATAAAATGCCATCATGCACCCCTCTTTCATGTCTGGGGTACTCGGTACTCAATGAGTCAAAGTGTACAGCATTAAAAAAATCTGAGGAGAGCTACAGACCAACATAAAATGAGAAATAAACAAAACAGTAAGGAAACAGAAGCAATGCATGATAGCGGTGAAAGTGCCCATGCACTAACGCCGAGCGAGTGATAAATGAGATTAACCCTGTATGCACATATGAATAAAAATGTCTGTAAACCATTTGATTGTTACTACATTGCATTTCTAGATGTGCCAAGATACAAGAAAAAAAAGCATAATGTGGGCAAAAAAAAACCAAATAATGATTTTACAGCACTCAAACTGAGTGAGACTCAACCCCCATCCATTGCTCCACCACTTCCCCCGCCCCCCCCCCCCCCCCCCCACAAAAATGCTACTTACATGCAGGTGTGGAAAGTGCTGAAGTCATCAACCTGAGTACCAAAGACAAGGTAAGCCAGCTGAGCATAAGCCAAGAAAATAATAAAAAACATGATGGCAAAACCTATGATGTCTTTGGCACAGCGAGACATGGTAGAAGACAACTGGGTCATGGTCTTATTGAAGCTAATAAATTTGAAGATCTGTGAAAATAAAAGTTTAAATCCATTTAACTTTCTAATTTAACTAAAGTGTATTTCAACTCTTAAATGGCACCTCCCCATTATTAACTGCTGGCCCTGGCAGATCATTTCAAAGGAACAGGATACCATTCAGCCCCTCGAGCCTCTTGCGCCAATTAGATACTAGCTGATCTTTTTCTTAACTCCATTTCCCCGCCTAGTTTCCACATCCTCCAACCCAACAAAATTCTATCAATCTGAGTTTTGAAAGTTTCAATCGATCCGCAGCTTCAACAGTTTTTTGGGAGAGTTTTCCAGATTTTCACTATCCTTTGTGAAGAGCTTCCTGACATCACTCCTAAGTCTAATTTTAAGGTCGAGTCTCCTTGTTCTGGACTGACCCACCAGAGGAAATACGGTCGATAGAGAGAAATTATCAAATCATTTAAATCAACTTAAGCACCTCAATTCGATTACCCCTTACTTGTCTATACAGTATTCCTGCTCCACTGAACAAACCTTTCAATAGCCATGACTCCTGCGCTAATGAGTGTAGCCATGTACTGGACAAGCAGCCTACTGACATGGATGGGAGGAAAGGTCTTTTGAAGCATTGCGAGTAGTCTCTATAATGTGTGGGCCAGAGTTTGTAGCTGCACTGTGTGAAATAAATTGTGTTTTACTGTCTTATTCCCACCCTTCACCCTATTCACCCAAATGGCCACTCTACGCATGTAAACTTTAAGCCTTACTGTAGCAGATCTAAAAAAACTGGAACCAGGCAAAGTCAGGAGTTTAAAGGCTTGAAAAATGAACTTAATCTGGAAGTTACATAGTTTACCTTAATCCATACAAAAAACACAACTACTGCAGCCATATTGTTGAACTGAATCTGCCAATATGCCAGAGGCTCGAGGTTGGGGTATGAATTCTGGTTCTCAAGTAACTCTCCGAGTAACTCATTGACTATTGATGTGCGATAGATATTGATGCAAATTGCTATCAAAGACAGCTGGAAAACAAAAAGTGAAATGATTACTACTTACATTGAATCAAAGTTTTACAACTTGGGTTAAGTAGTGCATTAATTGGGGTTAGGAGGAGGGGGCACAGCAGCCCAGAACCGGAGCTTGCAGTAATGTTCATTAACTAGCCAACCGACCAGCAACACAAGTCAAGACATAAGTCTACAGTATCACTAGTTGGGTATTCCGAAGTCAGAGGAAGAGTGAATGGCTTTAAGCTAAAAAACATTGTGCCAGCATGGAGACAAGATGCACAAGACTGCCAAATACCCTTCTCCCATCAGCCTGCCTGATTTGAAACTTGGTCCCAGAGATGAAGGCCTGGAAAACTGACACCGTCCAAAATTTCCTTCATTATAACACTGACTACACTTCAAAAGAAGTTCACCTGCTAAAAAGTGCTTTGGAAGGTCCTGAGGTCATAAAACGCGTTATAGTAATGCAAGATTTTTTAAAAATTTTATGTAAAAGACATGTATTGCCAAGTTCTTCTTAGAATGCTAACATTAGTCTGTATTTTTGGAGGTTTCAGCAGATAATGTTACTTACCACAATGATCACAACATCCAAACAGTTCCAGACACTCTTGAAGTAATATAGCCTGTGAATATGGATTTCCAGAATCTCCTCAACTATGTAGTAAAATATGAAAATACAGAAGGCAATTTCACAGGCTGCCAGGAAATAGTCAAATGAGGATACGTAACGAATAAGTTTCACTGTCTGAAATTGCCAAGATGAAAAAGCACCTCCTGTTGCTGGGAATTCAACCACCAACCTGTGCAATTGGAACACAAATACAGCTTTTGAAAACACTAATCATTAGCAATGACTAACATGAGTTGATTCCTGATTGAACAGAGAATACATTAAAAAATGTATAATACATACAAGTGATTGGAAAGGGACAAGATACATCATGATACACACAGTTTGCATCTTGAAGGATAAAGAATTACAAATTACAAATTGAAAAAACATATTGCCACTTCAAATGGTCATTTGTGATTAGGTTCATTGTTCAAATAAAAACCAATGAATTTGCCTTGAATATCATTTATTTAGTTCATTTTACTTTAACAGACACATGCCCGATGGAACTGTTGTGGTGGGGTGGGAGGGTGTCACAATATTCAATGTACTTCCAGCAAGAGATCAAAGCAACTTCCAGAGAAACAGCATCAACAGCCATTTCTCCGAGGGGTTCGGCTGAAATTAGAAAATCAGGAGAACTGCAGGAATTCCAGGTCATGTTGTTTTGTAAGGGCCACAGCCTTATTCATTCATCCTCAATAATTTGATGGAGGCAGACAGTCCCAGTCCTTCCATGTATGGAACACCTAAGAAACATGAACCACAGCTTTGTCAACATCCTCAGTCACCACCAAGATTCCAGCCTGTACCGCATCTACTTCAGGTGCTTCACATACATTCACTTCTTTGGGTTTCTTCAAGTCACTTTTCTTTACTGACGTTCCACGTTCCTTAGATCTGGATTCACCTACAATACCTTTCACAAAGACATCAGATCTATTGCTTTCTGATTTCTCATACTTGAAAACAGTAAAAGACCTACATTGTCCTCAGTACTTACGCGAGGTCCCATGTTATTTCTAACTGTCCCACAATTAGACTAATTTTAGTTTTTTTTTTAAAAAAGAAAAGAAAAGTGGCAGATTTCATTATAGTTTTGAACCGGGTCTGGTTTTAAAAAGAATCCAACTTCTGACTTGTGCCCTCCCCTACCATCAGAAACTTAAGAATAATGTACATTCCTCTTCACTCAAAATTGGTTAATTACAATTCAAATTGTGCAAAATATGGCTTCCTGTTTAGATTACAATTGTTCAATTTCTAATAGTGGATAATTCCATTGTTTTTCAAGCAAAATAAAAAAAAACTCAACTAACAGGACTATAGTGTTATCACGAGAGATAACTTACACTCCACAGTTCCCTGCTGATGGCTAATTTAAAGCATTAGCCTACTTACAGAGCATGATACAGGGGTACAATCACACAGGCTCCACATGCTGCCACCCACCTCCTTCTGGAAGGTGCTTTCATAAAGCAGGTCTGGAGAGAGATGCAGTAATTTTTGTCGAGGTTCATCCAGTGCAGCTCTGTAATGCAGGACTCAGTGCTATACAGGTTGTACCCAGGTAAGCACACCAAGATAAACATCAAGTGAGGCTGCAGGACCATCAAATAGGTGAAAGTCACCTTTTGGTCTGCCTGAAACCTGCTGGTCTTCCAGTGTAAAGAGATATCAACGACAGAGTGGTGCAGACTGGCATGTTCCAACGTCCAGCACTACATGCTGAAGGATGCAGCTGCCACAAAAGGCTCAATGGGAAAGGTTGCCATCTAAGGCCCTCCTGCCTTAGTATACTGAGGGACTGATAATTGTGTAAAACCCTTGGCCTACATGCAGCAGAGAATGTTTGACATGAAATGCAAATGTACATTAGAAATATAACCTGTAATGTCTCTCGATGCAGAAATCAACACGCGCATGGGAAAGGCATCCGCTGCTATGTCCAGACTGGCCAAGAGGGCGTGGGAAAATGATGCATTAACACGGAACACAAAAGTCCGAGTGTTTCAAGTCTGTGCCCTCAGTACCTTGCTCTATGGCAGCAAGGCCTGGACAACGTATGCCAGCCAAGAGAGACGTCTCAATTCATTCCATCTTCGCTGCCTCCGGAGAATCCTTGGCATCAGATGGCAGGACCGTATCTCCAACGCAGAAGTCCTCGAGGCGGCCAACATCCCCAGCTTATACACCCTACTGAGCCAGCGGCATTTGAGATGGCTTGGCCATGTGAGCCCCATGGAAGATGGCAGGATCCGCAAGGAAGCATTGTACAGTGAGCTTGTCACTGGTATCAGACCCACCAGCCGTCGATGTCTCCGCTTTAAAGACGTCTGCAAACCCGACATGAAGTCCTGTGACATTGATCACAAGTCGTGGGAGTCAGTTGCCAGTGATCGCCAGAGCTGGCAGACAGTCGTAAAGGCGGGGCTAAAGAGTGGCGAGTCAAAGAGACTTAGCAGTTGGCAGGAAAAAAGACAGAAGTGCAAGGAGAGAGTCAACTGTGTAACAGCCCTGACAACTAATTTTATCTGCAGTGCTTATGGAAGAGTCCGTCACTCTAGAATTGGCCTTTATAGCCACTCTAGGCGCTGCTCCACAAACCACTGACCACCTCTAGGCGCTTACCCATTGTCTCTCGATACAAGGAGGCCAAAGAAGAAGAATGGCAAGTGTAGTGTGGAACCTCGCACCACATAGGAACTGATCTGCATTGCACTGTAATGTCAAATTTGAAGTGTTATGTAATTTTTTTTGTTGTTGCAAATTTTCTGAAAATATATTTTTTGAAAAAAAAAGCACAGGTACAATCACATCTTCCTATCCTTAAGCTACTGCAGTCTGTTACCTACAAGGAAAGCCAGTGAAATTTTATAAGTACATTCCTTTTCTTGAAAAAAAAAGCTAGTGAGTTTCTACCAAGTTTCCAGCACATCTGACAAACAAAAAATGCATTTACAATTGCTGGCCTTACCTGATCACGCAAAACAAGTTAATGTTAGCGTTGTAGACAGAGAAATCAATAAATACAACCCTGGTGCCTCGATCAAGCCAGAGATTCTCCTTCAGCACTTTTAACTTTGTTGCTGTCTCATCTCTATTTCTCGCCAGGTCTAAGTAATATCCAGCTCCACTGTAAGTAGAGACTAAGCCCCAGTAGCATGTCTCCTTCAAATCTTTCTCGCTTGTATAAATCCAGCTGTTTTTTTATCCAAAAAAAGTAAAATAATTATCCCAAAATATTTTCCTGATCACTGTTTAAGATGCAAAATTCTAGCATAGAGTTCCACAGAATTTGTTCAAGCAGCCATTCTTTGTAAGCAATGGCAGGCTATTTGACTATGGAAGATGATGTCAAGCCTAATGCTACATTCAGCTAATTGTCGCATACAAACTCTTTCCTACAATCACCGGATACCAGTCAAGAGCAGCAGTACTGGATATTTTTGGTGCCCTCCCCGCTTTTAGCATTGTCACTAAAACAACTTGTGAATCAACTAACTCAGTACAGGCCAGCAATCAAGTCTGGAAATCTGGCTCTGTATGGCTTAGATCCACACTTTGCAGTATGATTTTCAAAGGAGTTGAGAAGAATTTGAAAAAGGATTCAGTGAATTATCTTAAATAATCAACTGGAATTGAGCAACAAGTGGAACCAGGTGAAAGGTTCCATTCTACTGCTGCCTATGTGCCAGTACAGCTCAGGTTTAGATCCAAACAGAGGAAGTTTAAACCAGAAGTGATCCCATGCTCCCAGCAGAAACTACACTCAGAGAGGTGGGTCAGT
The DNA here is from genome assembly GCF_036365525.1 of Heterodontus francisci. Lineage (NCBI taxonomy): Eukaryota > Metazoa > Chordata > Chondrichthyes > Heterodontiformes > Heterodontidae > Heterodontus > Heterodontus francisci. The sequence goes on from NC_090371.1 coordinate 284,283,763, forward strand.
TCTCTGACCCACACATCTTGAGTACGGATTACAGGATTCTCCTGTATTTCCTTCTCAAAGCTGTGTAGGGTCAGAAGCAAGATTTTAAAGTCAGTGTCAGCCCACTTTGCTATAAATGCACTCAAAGTACAAAACTAAATTCACAGCCTTAGCCCAAAAATTCACAAGCAGGTTAATGCTGATGAGGAAAAACAGTCACAGTGGCAGTATCACCACTAGTGCACTGGCCGAATGTTCCATTGAGGAAAAAAAAACAAAAATCAGATCCAAACTATCTCGTATCTACTGCCCAGCGCAAATTGCCATTATCATTTTATTAATATATCTTCCATTGTGCTGTACGTTATTTCATAGAGTGATCAATTATAAATAATTTTCACAGAACTATAGCAGGAATCAAAAGTAAAATGATACGTACGCTGTTTTGTTCATAGGGCCAAATGATGCTGTATCTTCATTTGCAACTGAATATACATCATAGCATTCCTTGATTTCATCTTTTAGGTCTTCAAGTATTTTACAAGAATCATTCTTCACTTTTAGCTGCCTGATGCGAGGCACGCCCAAAAGCAGATTTTCATAGTAGATGAAACTTTTATTCTCAGCCTGTGTTTCATTATTGTACCACAAGTCCCAATAAAGCCCATCTAGTAAAGGGCCTTCTGTGAACTAGAAGGGAAGAAAATTAACAGGTGCACATTGGGTTATCCCCAAATGCCCATAAAATCCAGTAACATCTAAACAACATTCTGTAAGCGTGTACACGTGATTTTTCAAAAAAAGAAAGAACAACCTTGTAATTTCGACTTGACTAAGCTATCCCCCCACAAATTTTTACAAGAAGGTTATTTATGCATTCTATCCAATTGCATTGGGTGATGATCACTGGGTGTGTTCTTCTCCATCTCCCTTTTTAATGAGGCAATAAACCCAGAAACAGATGCGAGAGCATACTCATCAGCCACAGACCCATTTAGCTTATCAAGCTTATGTCTTCCACAGACCATGTATGATCTGCTCTGCCTTGAACTGCATCTAAGGCATTTATTTATAATATTTTAAAAATCTTAACATTCTTGTGCACTCCTAAAGCCTGACTTCCTAATGTCATATCTGTCAAACATTTGTGCCAACTTTTTCCATTATAAATGCTCATGTTGTCCACATTTGTAACAGAAACTTGCCACAAGTCAAGAATACCCTCGCACCAGTGGTTGCAATGTAGTGCCCCAGTTTCACATCTCCCAGCTCCTTAGCCTGTACTGAACAGAAACTATTCTCCAAATAGCCATGGGTTGCTAGTTAAAAACTCTACAAGCCTCACCCCATACATCCCCAACCCTGCTCTAACCCCACTTCCATCAAGGGGAAAGAAACCTCGCCTAGTCATTTACAATTGCACTTTAAAAGGTGTCAACTGCCTAGCCTTCTTGCAATAAATGAAAATTGATATATCCAATTTGCAGTAACTTTAAAAAGGCCATTCAATAAATTACAAAATATACACAAGTATGTATGAGGATATGAATTACTGAAACTACTTTTAACAACCCCTTGCAATACGACACTTCACTCATATATCTTCCAGATATCTGAACAATTTGCAGTTTTCCCCGACAGCATTTTTAAAAACTACAGAGTAGCAATGTTACATTTTAGGGGAAGCTAGATAAGAATGAGAGAGAAAGGAATAGGATATCCTGACAGGATTAGTTGAAGAGGTATGGGATGAGGCTTGTGTGGAGCATCAACACTGACAAAACTAGTTGGGTCAAATGGCCTGTTTCTGCTGTAAAGTATGTAATTCTATGTAAAACTAAATAATCACCTGGAGTACTAGACTGTTCATCACCTGGAGTACAAGACTGTTCCTCTGATATAAATATTTATATAGCACACTGCCCTTTTGTGGTTGCATTTTCACTCATTATTTTTAAAGCATTTGACCTGCAACTGTACCTTCCAGAAATCATCCATGTTGGAAACACTCCTGAAGTTGGTTTTCTCATTTTCAGAAAAAGGAGTATCCAGGAACAGACTGGCCATTACTTTGGTGTAGTAGTACATATTGGAGCTCACCATCCCAAAAGTCACTGCAACAAAATTTTTTTAAAATGTGGTGACTGGAAACTTTACTGTTTTACTACTTATTCTTTAACTTTTAAACTAGATATACATTTTAAACCAGCTCCTGAGATCCTCATGACTCAGCTGCACATGAAAGCAATGATGCACAAGTTCAAGTGGCAGGGTCTGTTGAACTGCAGCAGTTTAGAGGCTCATAGGAATGCAGGAGCAGGAGTAGGCCATTCAGCCCATCAAACAAGGCTTCCCTTTCATAAATCCATGTTGGCTCTGGCCAATCATATTATTTTCTAAGCGTTTAGTTATCTCATCCTTTATAATAGATTCTAACATTTTCCCTACTACTGATGCCAAACGAACAGGTCTGTAGCTCCCAGTTTTCTCTCTCCCTCTGTTCTTAAATAGTGGGTTACATTTGCTACTTACCAGAATCTATAGAATTTTGAAAGATAACCACCAATGCATCCACCATCTCTACCGTCACCTCCTTCAACACTCTGAAATGTAGCTCATCTGATCCAGGGGATTTACCAACGTTCAATTCAGTTAATTTTTCTAGTACTACCTCTTTATTAATACTACTTTCTTTCAGTTCCTCATTTTCACGAGTTCCTTGGTTCCCTAGTATTTCTGGGAGATTTCATCATCAGAATGCAAGTAATATTCGTGAGTGTAAGCCATACAACCCCTCAAGCCTGCTCCGCCATTCAGCATCATGGCTGATCGCATTGATACAGCTCAAGGTTGGAGCTACATTGAGGTCTTGGCCTATATAGTGACACCATAAGTCACTCAGTAATTTTCCCCATCAACCACTTGTTGAGCAAATGAAAGAAATGGGAACACTATATAAATTAAAGGCACTCAATTGATATTCTGTTGGATAGAGATGTAACCATTTAATCTAAAACCAGTTTTAACTCCTTTACTGTTGATTTAATTTCCTCAATATATTGATTTTGAGGCTTCCATACCATGTCTCTTTGTCCCACTTTCAACAAGACCAGACTGCAATCTTGTGTCTGTGTGACGTAGTGCTGTAATTTTGTACAGCCACTATCATCAAACTTGCAGCACCAGACTCCAGTGTCACTTCAACCAATTATCCCATGACAAGACACCAAGCACCGCTGACAGCAGATTCTTCCAGCGTGCTGTTGAGTCTTGCAGCTCGTTTCTACTTTGTACACCTCCATTTCTACCACAATGTTTGGGTATCAAGGAACATGAGGCCACAGGATGCAGGTTGGGGCAAAAGATGCACAATATGATTTATTGTTAGGAGGGTTAATTAGTCATCCTTTATAGATGGCTGAATCCATGACCCTGATCTGACCACAAGCTTGAAAAATAATTTGCTTCTCTTTGTATTCACATTATTGAGTCACATGTAGAGAGCTCATTTTCCCTTCAACTTTTTCCACTAATTTTCTCCTCCTTTCTTCCTGAAAGCACAAGTCCCTTCTGGCATGTTTTAAATACCAGCTACCCTTAGCATTTTGCACTATTTGTTCTGTGTGTGTGAAATTAAATAAACAGTAAGTGTTAGTAAACTGTTCAACCCACAGAGGCATCTCAGCCAAGCCAGATTTGTTCATTGAACATCCACAAATTTGCATTTCCATTCATGATAAGGAGTTAGAACTATGACTAAATTCACCCTCCCTAACACAACTTGAGGACTTGCAGCTTGAATAGCTATGGGGAAAACACACCCTCACCGCCCCACTATGTTTGGGTGTAATTTGTTGAACCACTAACTTTTTTTTTTATTATTCTTTCATGGGATGTGGGCATCACTGCCAAGGCCAGCATTTGTTGCCCATTATTGCCCTCGAGAAGCAGTAGTGAGCTGCCTTCTTGAACCGCTGCAGTCCTTGTGGTACATGTACACCCACAATGCTGTTAGGAAGGGAGTTCCAAGATTTTGACCCAGCAAAAGTGATGAAACGGCGATATAGTTCCAAGTCAGGATGGTAAGTGGATCGGAAGGGAACTTGCATGTGGTGGTGTTCCCATGCATCTGCTGCCCTTGTCCTTCTAGGTGGTAGAGGTCACAGGTTTGGAAGGTGCTGTTGAAGGAGGCTTGGCGAGTTGCTGCTGTGCATTTTGTAAATAGTACACACTGCTGTCACTGTGCGCCAATGGTGGAGGGAGTGAACGCTTAAGGTGCCAATTAAGCTGGTTCTTTGGTCCTGGATGGTGTCGAACTTCTTGAGTGTTTTGGAACAGCGCTCATCCAGGAAAGTGGGGAGTATTCCATCACACTCTTAACTTGTGCCTTGTAGATGGGGTACAGGCTTGAGGGAATCAGGTGAGTTAATCGCTGCAGAATACCTAGCCTCTGACCTGCTGTTATAGCCATACAATTATGTATGTGGTCAAGTTAAGTTTCTAGTCAACGGTAACCCCCAGGATATTGATGGTAGGGGATTCAGTGATGGAAATCCCATTCAATGTCAAGTGAAGATGGTTAGACTCTCTATTGTTGGAGATGGTCATGGCTTGGCACTTATGTGGCACGAATGTTTCTTGCCAATTATCAACATAAGCCTGAATGTTGACAAGGTCTGGCTACATGTGGGCACGGACTGCATCATCATCTGAAGAGTTACGAATAAGACCGAACACTGTGCAATCACCAGCGAACATCTTCACTTCTGACCTTATGATGGAGCAGCTGAAGATGGTCGGGCCTAGGTCACTGCCCTGAGAAACTCCAGCAGCGATATTTGTTTTTTTTTTCAGGAAAAAGCAGAACACTGTGTGCATAAACAATGAATTGTACTTAAAAGATCAACACAAATCTGCAAGGAGTTGATGGGGTGAATGGGGTGAACAGCCATCACTTTACTTAGCAAGTATTCAAAACAGATCCAAAAACATCTCTTGCACGATTTCTGCTTGTCAGTTTTTAATAGTAAAAATAACTTTGGAAAGATAATTATACAAGCAGACTATGTTTTCTTGATAACCAACTGATCATCACTCAACAAATTCACATTACAATTGCTAATTCTCATACATGAGCATCAGCCTGACTGTCAACAGCAGAGAAAGTGGGCTGCCAGATTTCACCAGAATAGGTTCGAGCAAAACATTAATCCAAAGCTAAATAAAATCACCCCAAAATTGTACACTACACTCATAGAATGGCTTCTCACTTGAGAGTGCAGCCTGGAGAATCAAGCAGCTAAGTCATTGCACCCAGCTTGTAGCACTCCTAAATTCCTGGCCGCTGATTTTCAATGGTCAGTGAATCGGTAGCACTGTGGATCAGGTTTGCTGCAGTCCGTGGTCAACTTTCCAATCTGTGCTTGTTTATGTAGACTCTGCCACAGGACTGAAGAATCACACCTTCAGCACTTGGAAATTAGATATTATAAGTGTTCTGTAAGGGGAACCCTCCCGGTCCACAGTCGTTGCATCATGCTATCACCAGTTTTGGTCACAGTTGTTAACTTTCATACTGTAAATTCCTGACCAAAATGTCAATTTTCATTTTGCTATTTTAATTTTCATAATTCTGCTCTGTGGATAAACCAATCAACTCACTCAATGTTTTTCAAGAGATTTTCACCCAGCATTTATTCCCACAGTAACAAATTTAAAATTCCAAAACAAAGTTTGAAATAAAATATCTAACTTTTTTGCATTTTTTAAAAATAGAATTGAATTTATCAATTCAATCGTCTTTTAGTACCTCCATTTAAGTTTTTACTTCGAGCCCGTTTCAAAAGCTTAGATGACAACTGACTGTTTTTACCCTGACAGAGCTTTCAGTCATATTTGGTTATTCTAAGAGCATGTGCAGTTTGCAGCATGCAATCTGTGTATCAATGGGAATTACAAGCATCCTGTGAGCATTTAAGAATTTCTTGGCTCTTTCCAAACGAAAGGAACTTGGGACTGAATTCCAAAATATTATTTCAGGCAAGGGATTACAATTAGTGGTAAATATTATTTTCTATTCTAAACTGTTCAGACAGACAGGAGTCACCTTGGATTCTTTTTTGGTAGGAAGAAAAATAGATTGGTTATTCCGAATTAGTTTTCATTTTTAGTCATTCACCTCTATTTTGCTTTCATGTCGAGTTATAAATCTCTCCTGATCTCTTCCAGGCTTGAGGAAATTTTATAAATAAACTAGGAAAACTGCACAAGCAATGAACTTGTGTGTTTTACCATTACTTTGTCATTTATATAGACTGTAAGCAGCTTGCCATACTGAGAATGACCTGTTTATTCCTACTCTCTGCTTTGTCTGTTACCAATTCGCAATCCATTGCAGTATATTATCCCCAATCCCATGTGCTCTAATTTTGTTTACTAACCTCCTGTGTGGGACCTTATCAAAAGCCTTCTGAAAATCCAAATACATCACATCCACTGATTCTCCTTTATCTATGCTACAAGTAACTTCCTCAAAAAACTCCCAACAGGTATGTCAAACATGATTTCCCTTTCATAAATCCATGTTGGCTCTGCCCAATCATATCATTACTTTCTACGTGTCCAGTTATCTCATCATTTATAACAGATTCTAACATTTCCCTACTACTGACATCAAACTAACAGGTCTGTAGTTCCCCATTTTGTCTCTCCCTCCTTTCTTAAATAGTGGAGTCACATTTGCTACTTTCCAATCTGCAGTTTGCCTTTATGTTTCTAGCTATCTTATATTTATAATCTTTTTCCTTTATCAGTTTCTTGGTCCTCCATTGTTGAGCTCTAAATTGCTCCCAATCCTCTGGCCTACTACTTTTTCTGGCGACGTTATAAGCCACTTTCTTTGACCTAATGCAATCCTTAACTTCTTATGTCAGCCATGATTGATTCACCTTTCCTGTTGGGATTTTGTCTTAGAGGAAAGTATATTTGTTGCAAACCGTGTAATACTTCTTTAAATACTAGCCATTGCCTGTCTACCGTCAAGTCTTTTAATGTACTTTCCCAATCCATCATAGCCAAAACTTGCCCCTCGTACCTTCATAGTTTCCTTTGTTCAGATTTAGGACCCTAGTTTCAGAATAAACTATATCACTTTCAAATAATGTAGAATTCTATCAGATTGTAGTCTAGTCTGCCTTCCAATTTTGCTTGCTACTCCTCTACTTCCGGTTACCAGTTTTGCTTCCCTCCAATCCGGCTTCTCTTAGGTTCCCAAACCCCTGACAATTTAGTTTAAACCCTCCTCAATAGCGCTAGCAAATCTCCCTGCGAGATGTTAGTCCCGGTCCTGTTGAGGTGCAACCCGTCCATCTTGTACAGGTCCCACCTACTCCAGAACAGATTCCAATGCCTCAGAAATCTGATGCCCTCCCTCCTACAATTATCCAGCCACGTGTTAAATCGCTTAATCCTCCTATTCCTATGCTCACTAGCACGTGGCACTGGGAGTAATCCTGAGATTATTGCTTTTGAGGACCTACTTTTTAATTTCTTTCCTAACTCTTTAAACTCTGCTTTCAGGACCTCATCCCTCTTGTTACCTATGTCGTTAATACCAATATGGACCATGGCCTCTGGCTGTTCACCCTCCCCAAGAAGAACATCCTGCAGCCGCTCTGTGACATCCTTGACCCTGGCACTGGGAAGGCAACAGATCATCCTGGTGTCACGCCTGCGGCCGCAGAAACACCTGTCTGTTCCTCTAACTAACAAATTCCCCATCACTACTGCCCTTCCACTCCTCTCCCTCCTCCCCTGTGCAGCTGAGCCATTAGTGGTACCACAGACTTGGCTCTTACTGCATTCCTGAGTTAGCAGAACTAGTCTTTTTACTGTCATGCTAGGCCCCCACCTTCCAAGAATGAGACACATCAATGTTGTCATGAACATTGATTTTCAACTGTTGTTGGAGCGAGGAAATGACTTGTTAAACTGATCAGCTGTGGCTGGAAAACATTTACATACTAACAGACATCGAAGGTGAGGAAGCACATTCCAGGGCCTGCTGAGGAGGATACAATCCACAAGGGCCAGAACTGGTTAGACCAGCTGGTCACATGACTAACTGGCTATTCTAACATTTTCTTTTGAACTTGCCACAGAGTGTTTTAACTCAAAGACTGTTAGCTCCTGGACTGAGATCTCTCCTGTCTGCTCCTATCTCTTTCTCAAAAGCCTCTGAATCCACATGAACCCCAAAAGAGAAAAGTCTCCTACAGCAAACAAGGTTTAAGAAGAATACTGGGCTCCAACGAAAAGCAAGAAGCAAGAACTACTTACAATCAAGGACTCTACAGTGAGCTCAAAGAACCGTAACAAAAACTCTTCAGATATTGCCTCAAACCTATCACTTTATTTTTCTTCTGCTCTTTTCTGTCTCTATTTGCATGCGTGTATCGTGTATGCATGCTAGTGTGGGCGCGTGGTGTATCCATCAGCGTCAACCGAATTAGAGTTTAAGTTTCATAAATTGCAACTTTTCTTCTTTAAACCTAAGAAAGCCTGTTTGTGCTGGTTTCTTTGCCTTACAATTGGAAAGCAGTGAACAAGGATTCACCAAGGGGGAGCTAAAAAACACCATGTGTTTAAAACTAAACCCTGTTACGGGAAGACCAGGTGAAGGTCGAAAGAGAACCGAGACCTCTTTCCCACCTGGTCGAAACATTACAAATGTCACATTTACTATCTATCTTCAACAGCTCAAATGCATTTTGCAAAAGGAGGCTCAAGAATCACAATAACCATGAATCGTAGCATATTTTAAAATGACTCCTTGATATTGTTGCTACTTCATTCTCGCAAACTTACTAGTAATGCCAATTCTCACCAAACTCAGCCAAACATAAGTAGGAGCACAACAAATTTCATCTGACAATAGGTCCCATTTTTGGGGAACTGGCAGTAATCGAGCAAAACATAATAACCCAGATTTGAGAGAACCAAGTGGATGGTTATCAAAGTTAAGGATGCATTCTCCAGTTATGTAATCTTTGTAACAACAGTTAACGTATCTGACTCTTGAACTCAGGTTATTGGTGCGGTGTGTTTTGGTCACTTGTGTGAGGGGCCGCCTATCAGTCTTTTATCTAATTATGATAAAGGCTATCTTTGAAGTAGTAATCATCCCACCTATTGCACTCTCACACCTGTTGTGTATTTAGCATATTTTCTATTTGTTCGCACACATACCATTCCCGCTTCTCCCTCCTGTGCCTAAATTTCTGGGAATGGCAGAGAATGGGGAAAATGCCAGGACCAAGAAAAGAATTGACCATTCATGCTGAGCTGCCCCTGGTTCTCAACTAGCTGTGAATTTATAGCAGCACAGAAAGATCACACTGCAGCTCTCACAGGTAGGTCTTTATGAGCTGGATCATGTGTCAACACTGTTCCTTTTCCAGTTTTGCATGGAAAAAGATGTGGCATTTAGACACAAATGCAACTGCCTTATTAAATAGAAGAATTGAGAAAATATCTGAACTTGCAATAGCTCATGGGTACAACAGATGCAAAGCAGATTCAGTAAATGTGAAATATTGCAGAAGCAGCAACTTCAATCTGGCCATTCCCTGCCTACTGAATTCACATCACCTTTTACAAATGTTGGCCACAGAATTGGAAAGATTGCAATTTGTATATTGATGAAATATCACCATGACAACATTCAGCAGGGCATTAAAGCAGGAGCATTTTCTGCCAGGAGCATTTCCCCCATCCCGGCTGATACAATACACTGGGCATTTTCTGCTTTGTGACACATCTGACATGATTTATACTGTGCCATTTACTGATTATACTTGCATTTTAATGCAAATTGTGCAGAAAAGCATCCATTCCAAATCGAATTTTATGCTATAAAATCGTTATTTATTTTCACCCAGTTAAGAAACTAGTGATCACACTTACGGATACCCAGAACCACCACGAAAATGATGTATGTCACCAACTCTCGCAGCATGTTCTTCAGGTATCTTTCTCTGCTGATAGCTCGATCCACAGTAAGTCGCGTCCCCCATAAAGCTTAAGAAAGAGTAAAATATAGAAATAACTTGGACTTTTGAAATATCAAGGCTAAAAAATATTCAACACCATACAGAATTTCAAACAGCAGAAAAATTATGTTAGTATGGATTTTTAAACAGACTCATTAAAAATCAAAATATTTATAGACTACATAGACCTTTGCAGCACAAATATACTGAAACAGATCAAATTCCATGAATTTAAAACAGATAGTTCCAGAGCTTTACCACTGATCAGCTTTTATCACTGCAATTTTCACACCAAACCAATCAATGGCCAAACACATCTTCCCTTCCCTGTCAGCATTCTGAAGGGATCGTTCCCTCTGCGACACCCTGGTCCACTTCTCCATCACCCCGACACCTCGTCCCCTTCCCACGGCACCTCTCCATGCAATCGCAGGAGGTGTAATACCTGCCCTTTTACCTCCTCTGTCCTCACCATCCAAGGCCCCAAACACTCCTTCCAAGTGAAACAGCGATTTACTTGTACTTCCTTCAATTTAGTATACTGTAGTCACTGATCACAATGCGGTCACCTCTACAATGAGGAGACCAAACGTAGATTGGGTGATCGCTTTGCAGAACACCTCCACTCATTCCAAAAGAACATAAGAAATAGCAGGAGTAGGCCATTCAGCCCCTCAAGCCTGCCCCGCCATTCAATAAGATTATGGCTGATCTGTCACAGGCCTCAACTCCTCTTTCGGGCCTGCTCCGCATAACCCTCAACTCCCCAAGATTTCAAAAATCTATCTACCTCCTCCTTAAATACATTTAGTGACCTAGCCTCCACAACTCTGAGGTAGAGAATTCCAGAGATTCACCACCCTCTGAGAGAAGACATTCCTTTGCATCTCAGTTTTAAATGTGTGCCCCCTTATTCTGTAACTATGCCCCCTAGTTCGAGATTCCCCCACCAGTGGAAACATCTTCTCAACATCTACCCTGTCAAGCCCCCTTAAAATCTTATGTTTCACAACCCTGCTCTTATGCCCACATTTCTGTCCTCAGCCTGCTGCAGTGTTCCAGTGAACATCAACGCAAGCTCAAGGATCAGCACCTGATCTTTCGTTTAGGTTCTATACAGCCTTGCGGACTTAATAGCATTGAGTTCAATCATTTCAGAGCATGATTGGCCTTTTTCTTTAATTTTTTTATTGTTTTATTTTATTTTTTAACCATGTGCCTGTTTTTCATGTTTGTGCTTTTGGACAGAGCTGCTCATTACTCTGCCAGTCCAAGCATTAACACTCTCTTTGTCTTTGTCCCATGACATCTTTGTTATTTAATCTCTCCTGCCCACTACTCAATCACACACCTTCCCTTTAGTTCTCTTTCCCACCAACCCCCTCCCCCACTTCCACTTCACTTGCTTAACACCAAATTCTCTTCTAACCTTTGCCATTTCTGACGAAAGGTCACAGACCTGAAACGCTAACTCTGCTTCTCTCTCCACAGATCTGCCTGACCTGTTGAGTATTTCCAACACTTTCTGTTTTTATTGCATATATCAACTTGTTAGATTGGCAGAAAAGGCCTCAGAATGAAAACTCACCATTTCTGCAAGACTACAACAGTCATATTTAGCCAAATTAACCTATGTCAAAAGCATGCGCACACACACATTTATAGATGTACGTGCAGGCAAGTTGTCCATAAGATGTTCCAGAGAATGAACTGAACTTTTTTGAAGTAACATAAGCCCTGTATAATGCCACAATTTGTATTACCAAAGCAAGTAATATGGCAGTATTAGGATTCCTGCAGCATTACAACACTATGGCACAGTAATTCACTGCTTGATGTTTAAAACTATTCCCTTTGGAGCTCTGATACTCCTATTAAATTACATACATGATGTGCAATACGCGAAGTTTCTAACCTTGATTTGCATCACCTTGTGTGCTTGGAGGAGGGGGCAGAGTGGAAAGGGATGAAGGGGAGCAGATTGCAGGATACTTGAAATAGAGGCCACATATTTCCATACAATAAAACAATAGGGGGGGGGGAGAAATAAAACTGAAAGATAAAGAGCCTTGGTTCACTCCTGTACATCCAACCAACTGGCCTGAGCATCGCAATTATAGTGTGGTTTTAATAGCCTTTTTTATTATTTAAATGAGTTCAACATTACTGACCAAAAAATACTTTAAAGGGACTTTTTGGGAAGAGTTTCTCATTTTATTTAGGGGAAGATGAAGATCCAATATAATCAGCTGGTACAAAGTGCACAGTTACATACCAGCGTCAGGCAGCTGGGACTTAGAATTCATGGGCGGCACAGTGGCGCAGTGGTTAGCACTGCAGCCTCACAGCTCCAGGGACCCGGGTTCGATTCTGGGTACTGCCTGTGTGGAGTTTGCAAGTTCTCCCTGTGTCTGCGTGGGTTTTCTCCGGGTGCTCCGGTTTCCTCCCACAAGCCAAAAGACTTGCAGGTTGGTAGGTAAATTGGCCATTATAAATTGTCATTAGTATAGATAGGTGGTAGGGAAATATAGGGACAGGTGGGGATGTTTGGTAGGAATATGGGATTAGTGTAGGATTAGTATAATTGGGTGGTTGATGGTCGGCACAGACTCGGTGGGCCGAAGGGCCTGTTTCAATGCTGTATCTCTAATCTAATCATGATATTGCTTTGCTGCTAAGCACAAGTTTACGTTAGCAGATCTCAATCACAGCAACTGTACTAAACTCTTTCCCGTGGAACTAAGTGCATTTACACTACATGTTGGTGATTTAACCATTTAACTATGTTTGTTGAAAATTTTAGTTCATTAGAAACTATTAATCTAAATAAATTAGCAATCGCAAAATCCAATAGTCCGCTATACTTGTCTCAATATTTACCTTCCATATAAATCTTTCTTTCTTTTGGGCCTCCTTATCTCGAGAGACAATGGATACGCGCCTGGAGGTGGTCAGTGGTTTGTGAAGCAGCGCCTGGAGTGGCTATAAAGGCCAATTCTGGAGTGACAGGCTCTTCCACAGGTGCTGCAGAGAAATTTGTTTGTTGGGGCTGTTGCACAGTTGGCTCTCCCCTTGCGCCTCTGTCTTTTTTCCTGCCAACTACTAAGTCTCTTCGACTCGCCACAATTTAGCCCTGTCTTTATGGCTGCCCGCCAGCTCTGGCGAATGCTGGCAACTGACTCCCACGACTTGTGATCAATGTCACACGATTTCATGTCGCGTTTGCAGACGTCTTTATAACGGAGACATGGACGGCCGGTGGGTCTGATACCAGTGGCGAGCTCGCTGTACAATGTGTCTTTGGGGATCCTGCCATCTTCCATGCGGCTCACATGGCCAAGCCATCTCAAGCGCCGCTGACTCAGTAGTGTGTATAAGCTGGGGATGTTGGCCGCTTCAAGGACTTCTGTGTTGGAGATATAGTCCTGCCACCTGATGCCAAGTATTCTCCGAAGGCAGCGAAGATGGAATGAATTGAGACGTCGCTCTTGGCTGGCATACGTTGTCCAGGCCTCGCTGCCGTAGAGCAAGGTACTGAGGACACAGGCCTGATACACTCGGACTTTTGTGTTCCGTGTCAGTGCGCCATTTTCCCACACTCTCTTGGCCAGTCTGAACATAGCAGTGGAAGCCTTACCCATGCGCTTGTTGATTTCTGCATCTAGAGACAGGTTACTGGTGATAGTTGAGCCTAGGTAGGTGAACTCTTGAACCACTTCCAGAGCGTGGTCGCCAATATTGATGGATGGAGCATTTCTGACATCCTGCCCCACGATGTTCGTTTTCTTGAGGCTGATGGTTAGGCCAAATTCATTGCAGGCAGACGCAAACCTGTCGATGAGACTCTGCAGGCATTCTTCATATAAATCCATATAAATGCCAGTCAGGCAAGTAGATGATTGTCTCAGCCTTAGACTTGGCCTTTTGTACACATCTCTGCTTTTTCCCATATTTCATGGCCCTCACTTTTCATTTTATTGATTTCTTTTGCATTGCATTGTAGGTTTAGAACATCTCTCAGCATCTGAAGCCTTTCTGTAGAAGTTAAGCCAAAACCAGCATCCAATTCTGATTTTTTATTTATTTAGAGATACAGCACTGAAACAGGCCCTTCAGCTCACCGAGTCTGTGCCGACCATCAACCACCCATTTATACTAATCCTACAATAATCCCATATTCCTACCACATCCCCACCTTCCCTCAATTCCCCTAGCACCTACCTATACTAGGGGCAATTTATAATGGCCAATTTACCTTTCAACCTGCAAGTCTTTGGCTGTGGGAGGAAACCAGAGCACCTGGAGGAAACCCTAGCGGTCACAGGGAGAACTTGCAAACTCCGCACAGGCAGTACCCAGAATTGAACCCGGGTTGCTGGAACTGTGAGGCTGCGGTGCTAACCACTGCGCCACCCCACATAGAAAATACATTGTAAAAGCTTGAAATTCATAATGAATGGAAAGGTTAAACTACTCTCACTGTAAATGCCAGAAATCAGCTGAAATTACTTCTGCACTCATATATGAAATGCTCACCTGTAAAGGTCATATGTTGAGCGGGAAGTTTAAATCCTAATACATTGATTTTTGTGCCAGAAAATCTTGTAACAAGTGCAGTTTTTCTAGTATTTCTGCAGGAGAGATCATTCTTGAAAAGTAAATTCTTACACTGCTGAATCAGAATGCCATATTACATCATAACTTATCATATATGGACAAACTGATGTCAGATCAGTATATCTGTGCATCTGGTTACAAAAGTATTACTCCAATATTCAGCATTTATCTACACAAATATTATAACAGTGCCCCATGGATTCACAAAACTATGTGGGATTAAAGTCAGTCAGAAAAGTAGAAGAATGCAGGCAGCTTAGGTCAGCTATAATTATCTCATCAAGCAAGGTTCAATCCAAAACAAGGTTCTGGTTCAAAGATGTGGAAGGGTGGGGAAGCACTCTTACACAAAAGAGATGCAGTCTGCTAAAATCTAAAAGAAAGAATTGAGGAATTTTCACAAATAGGAATGTACTGATTTTGAAACAAGTTACTGTCGATTACAGTTTCATTTTGAATTCAAAATGTTGAATTATTTTAGGATCAACTAGTTTTAATTCCAATCAAGCATTTCAACAAAACTATCACTTTAGGAGGCACATCAATGACTCAATTGTTAATTGTCAATGTCTGAAAACAGGAAGGTCCCAAGTTCAGCTCCTGATGTAACAGAGTTAGCTAGGGTAGTGAAAGAGGTGCTATAATCAGACATTGTGGCCCTGGGTTGGGGAAGGTGCCTGTGGGTCCGCATGCCTGAACAGGGTATCAGCAGTACAGCCTACTGACACTACTTAGGTTCACATGAAAAATTGAAACTTGAACAAACAGAAGTATCTGTATTAACTTCAATGCAAAGAAAAATCCGCTGGAGTTTGTAACAAGCAATCAATATCAGCCATTTATAACTGTTAGTGATGGTGTAAATTACCTCCATTAGCCTTACAGAATCTTGGTACAAATTCAGGCTCTTCTGTTTATTGAATACAGTCAGTGGTTCTGTGTAACAGGAGGTTGACTTCCCTCAACTCAACTTCCTAATGAACATGGGGCCACAGCATAAAAAAAACTAACTTGGCAACCTTAGGTCACACCAATAACTGGATATGGAATGAAGAATCGCCACAATGACCTAATGTACATTCCTCTAATGTTATGGTTGAGACACACTGTTGGGAAGAGTAAAAAGAGATTTATTCTGCAATGCTAGCACCAGAAGCTCAAAATGAGAATGCGCTCCATTTCCCAGTATCCACTCTGGTCTGCATTAGGTTATGTCTAATTCCTTCTGTGGTCTAACACCAGTTAAAAAGCACAGAAAGCCCATGCTGTAAATTAGTCCAACTAATACATCAAACTGACTCCCACGACTTGTGATCAATGTCACAGGACTTCATATCTCGTTAAAGGCAGGGCTAAAGAGTGGCAAGTCAAAGAGACTTAGCTGTTGGCAGGAAAAAAGTCAGAAGCGCAAGGGGAGAGCCAACTGTGTAACAGCCCAGACAACCAATTTTATCTGCAGCACCTGTGGAAGAGTCTGTCACTCTAGAATTGGCCTTTATAGCCACTCCAGGTGCAGCTTCACAAACCACTGACCACCTCCAGGCGCTTACCCATTGTCTCTTGAGACAAGGAGGCCAAAGATAGATAGAATACATCAAAATAATTGGCACGAATAAAGATTTCCTTAAAAGAAAGACTCTTATTAAAAGATGTCCAGTGATGTGTGAAAGCCAAAAGATTACCAAGTAATCACAGTGGCAAGCACCACAGCCTCACAGCTCCAGCGACCCGGGTTCAATTCTGGGTACTGCCTGAGCGGAGTTTGCAAGTTCTCCCTGTGACCGCGTGGGTTTTCGCCGGGTGCTCCGGTTTCCTCCCACAGCCAAAGACTTGCAGGTTGATAGCTAAATTGGCCATTGTAAATTGCCCCTAGTATAGGTGGGTGGTAGGGAATCTAGGGACAGGTGGGGATGTGGTAGGAATATGGGATTAGTGTGGGATTAGTATAAATGGGTGGTTGATGGTCGGCACAGACTCGGTGAGCCGAAGGGCCTGTTTCAGTGCTGTATCTCTAAATAAATAAATAAAAAATCCCTGCTATAATAGGCTTGTCCTCCAGGACTTGCACGCAGGGCTGTTGGAATCATTTTACAGGCATTACAGTAAAGCATCAATCACACACCATTCCATTCCAGAATTTTATGAGGGGGGGGGAGGGGGGGGGAGGGGTGGGGGAGGGGTGGGGGAGGGGTGGGGGAGGGGTGGGGGAGGGGTGGGGGAGGGGTGGGGGAGGGGTGGGGGGAACGAAAAATGAATGAAGACTGTTTTACAAGCTTTCTCTATTCATTAACAATTTAGTAAGACGTGGTCAATGGAGACAGCTTCAGGATAATGATCAGTAAATAAGCTTCCATGTTCAGGCTGTCCTTTTGTCCCAAACTGGAATGGATTTCTCATTTTTAGGGTGATCATTAGATATTTAACATTTCCCGGCGGAGAAGCAGGAGAAGGTAGCGACTCTTCGGTGGGTAAGTGAAGGCAACAGGAGCTGTGTTTTAAAAGTTGTTTTAAAAGTTGTACTTACTGTTTTCCTTGTGTTCAAGTTACTTTTGGCGCGGGAGGAACCGGAAGCTGGACGGCAGCAAGGACTCCTGGGTAGGTATTTTCTTTCTTTAAAGGTGCGGAGCAGAGTTAACCCGAGACACTACACATGTAGTGTCTCCCACCCATCCTACTCCTCTAACCTAATAATAAGACCCTTTTTACCCTCCTCCTCTAGCCAAAAAGGACTGAACAGGTAAGCTATTTCACTGTTTTTGTTAATATCTATATTTGTACTTAATTAAGGGGTAATTGAGTAAAAGAAATGGCAGCCAGGGGAGTGCAGTGCTCCTCCTGCAGTATGTTCGAGGTGAGGGGAACCTCCGGTGACCCTGCCGACTTCACCTGCTGGAAGTGCATCCGTCTCCAGCTCCTATCAGACCGTGTTAGGGAACTGGAGCTGGAGCTGGATGAACTGAGGATCATTCGGGAAGCTGAGGGGGTGATAGATAGAAGCTACAGGGATGTCGTTACTCCACAAAACAAAGGCAGCTGGGTAACAGTTAGAGGTGGGAAGAGGTCAGTGCAGGGATCTCCTGTGGTCGTTCCCCTCAGCAACAAGTATACAGTTTTAGATACTGTTGGGGGGGACGGCCTATCGGGGGCAGGCTGCAGTGAACGGGCCTCTGGCACGGGGTCCTGCACTGTGGCTCAGAAGGGAAGGAGGGAGAATGGGAGAGCACTAGTCATCGGGGACTCGATGGTGAGGAGTACCGACAGGCGGTTCTGTGGGCGCAAGCGAGACGCACGGATGGTTTGTTGCCTACCTGGTGCCAGGGTCCGTGATGTTTGTGATCGCGTCTTCAGGATCCTTAAAGGGGAGGGGGAGCAGCCAGAGGTCGTGGTGCACATTGGCACCAACGACGTAGGAAGGAAGGGTGGCACAGATGTTAGAAGTGAGTTTAGGGAGTTAGGCTGGAAGCTGAAAGCTCGGACGGACAGAGTTGTTATCTCTGGTTTGTTGCCGGCGCCACGTGATAGTGAGGCTAGGAATAGGGAGAGAGCACAGCTGAACACGTGGCTGCAGGAATGGTGTAGAAGAGAGGGCTTCCAGTTCTTGGATAATTGGACTGCATTCTGGGGAAGATGGGACCTGTTCAAACAGGACGGGCTGCATCTGAACCAGAGGGGCACCAATATCCTGGGAGGGAGGTTTGCTAGTACTGTTCGGGAGGGTTTAAACTAGTTTGGGAGGGGGATGGGAACCGGACTTGTAGTCCAGGGACCAGTGGGTCCACTCAGAAAGACAAAGAGTGTAGTGAGGTATTGGGGAAGGTAGCACTGTCGCAGAGGACAGATGGGCACGGAGAAGGGTTAAAGTGCGTATACTTCAACGCAAGAAGCATCAGGAATAAGGTGAGTGAATTGAAGGCGTGGATGGGCACTTGGGACTACGATGTTGTGGCCATCACTGAAACGTGGATAGGTGAGGGGGAGGAATGGTTCTTGGAGGTACCTGGTTATAGATGTTTTCATAAGATTAGGAATGGTGGTAAAAGAGGTGGGGGGGTGGCATTGTTAGTTAGAAATAGTGTAACAACTGCTGAAAGAATTTTCGAGGAGGATCTGCCGACTGAGGCACTGTGGGTTGAGGTCAGGAACAGGAAAGGAGCAGTCACCTTGATGGGAGTTTTCTATCGGCCCCCCAATAGCAGCAGGGAGGTGGAAGAGCAGATTGGGAAACAGATTTTGGAAAGGAGCAGAAGTCACAGGGTAGTAATTATGGGGGATTTCAACTTCCCAAATATTGATTGGCAACTCTTTAGATCGAATAGTTTGGATGGGGTAGTGTTTGTGCAGTATGTCCAGGAAGCTTTTCTGACTCAGTATGTAGACTGCCCGACCAGAGGGGAGGCAATATTGGATTTGGTACTAGGTAATGAACCAGGGCAAGTGATAGAGCTGTTGGTGGGCGAGCACTTTGGAGATAGTGATCACAATTCTGTAGCATTCACTGTGGTAATGGAGAGGGATAGGTATGTGCAACAGGGCAAGGTTTACAATTGGGGGAAGGGTAGATATGATGCTGTCAGGCAGGAACTGAGGAGCATAAGTTGGGAGCATATGCTGGCAGGGAAGGGCACGGTCGAAATGTGGAACTTTTTCAAGGAGCAGATAGTAGGGGCCATTGATAAGCATGTCCCTGTCAGACAGGGAAGGGATGGTCATGTGAGGGAACCGTGGTTGACAAGAGAGGTTGAGAGTCTTGTTAGGAAGAAGAAGGATGCGTATATAAGGTTGAGGAAAAAGGGCACAGGCATAGCTCTGGAGGGATACAAGATGGCCAGGAAGGATCTGAAGAAAGGGATTAGGAGAGCTAAGAGAGGGCATGAAAAATGCTTGGCGGGTAGGATAAAAGAAAACCCCAAGGCCTTTTACGCGTATGTCAGAAATATGAGGATGACTAGGGGGACCGTAGGTCCGGTCAAGGACAATAGCGGGAGACTGTGTGTTGAGCCGGAAGAGATAAGTGAGGTTTTGAATGAGTACTTCTCTTCGGTATTTACGAATGAGAAGGGGTGTATTACTGAAGAGGACGGTGTGAAACAGACTGGTAAGCTCGAGGAAGTGCTCGTTAGGAGGGAAGATGTGTTGGGGTTTTTGAATAACTTGAAGATAGACAAGTCTCCCGGGCCTGACGGGGTATATCCAAGGATGTTATGGGAAGCAAGGGATGAAATTGCAGAGCCGCTGGCAATGATCTTTTCATCTTCTCTGTTGACGGGGGTGGTACCAGGTGATTGGAGGGTGGCAAATGTTGTGCCCCTGTTCAAGAAAGGGAATAGGAACAACCCTGGGAATTACAGGCCAGTTAGTCTTACTTCGGTGGTAGGCAAGTTGATGGAAAAGGTGCTGAGGGATAGGATTTCTGAGCATCTGGAAAGACACTGCTTGATTCGGGACAGTCAGCACGGTTTTGTGAGGGGTAGGTCTTGCCTCACAAGCCTGATTGAATTCTTTGAGCAGGTGACCAAGCAAGTGGATGAGGGTAAACCAGTGGATGTGGTGTACATGGATTTTAGTAAGGCATTTGATAAGGTCCCCCATGGTAGACTTATGGAGAAAGTCAGGAGGCATGGGATAGTGGGGAATGTGGCCAGTTGGATTAAGAATTGGCTAACTGATAGAAGGCAGAGAGTGGTCTTAGATGGTAAATACTCAGCCTGGAGCCCAGTTACCAGTGGCGTGCCACAGGGATCAGTTCTGGGTCCTCTCCTGTTTGTGATTTTTATTAACGACTTGGATGAGGAAGTCGAAGGGTGGGTCAGTAAATTTGCAGATGATACAAAGGTTGGTGGAGTTGTGGATACCGAGGAGGGCTATTGTCGTCTGCAAAGGGACTTGGATAGGTTGCAGTGCTGGGCTGAAAAGTGGCAGATGGAGTTTAACCCTGAAAAGTGTGAGGTCGTCCATTTTGGAAGGACAAACACGAATGCAAAATACTGGGTTAACGGTAGGGTTCTTGGGCATGTGGAGGAGCAGAGAGACCTTGGGGTCTATGTGCATAGATCGTTGAAAGTTGCAACTCAAGTGGATAGGGCTGTGAAGAAGGCATATGGGGTGTTAGCGTTCATTAGCAGAGGGATTGAATTTAAGAGCCGTGAGGTGATGATGCAGCTGTACAGGACCTTGGTAAGGCCTCATTTGGAGTACTGTGTGCAGTTCTGGTCGCCTCATTTTAGGAAGGATGTGGAAGCCTTGGAGAGGGTGCAGAGGAGATTTACCAGGATGTTGCCTGGAATGGAGAATAAGTCTTACGAGGAAAGGCTGAACATTCTAGGCCTCTTCTCATTAGAACGGAGAAGGATGAGGGGTGACATGATAGAGGTTTATAAGATGATCAGGGGAATAGATAGGGTAGACAGTCAGAAACTTTTTCCCCGGGTGGAGCAAAGCGTTACAAGGGGTCATAAATTTAAGGTGAAGGGTGGGAGATATAAGGGGGATGTCAGGGGAAGGTTCTTTACCCAGAGAGTGGTCGGGGCATGGAATGCCTTGCCTGGGGAAGTTGTTGAGTCAGAAACTTTAGGGACTTTCAAACGGCTTTTAGATAGGTATATGGATAAAGGAGAATGATGGGGTATAGATTAAATTGTCCTTGACAGAGGACAAAGGATCGGCACAACATCGTGGGCCGAAGGGCCTGTTCTGTGCTGTATTTTTTTATGTTCTATGTTCTATGTTCTACTCAGTCCAAGGCACTTTAGATGCAAACAAGCCATCAAGTGTAGCCTTGCCTCCACGTTGCTACCTGCCAGCTTCTCCTTGCAGCTGGCACCTTCAGCTCTCTCTCTTTCGTTTCTCGTCCAGTATCAGCACTGAGCAAGCATAAGCTGATGGCCATAAACTCAGTGTAGTAATTCTGCCTTTCAGTTCCATTCAAACAGCAGCAGCTCTGCTGTCCTCTAACTCACTGAATAACATGGAAGGTTTGGTTCTGGTGCTCCATTAAAATGCAGCCAGTCATAGAGAGTTCCACCAGGTGCTAGGAATTATAAACCCAGTTTTGAACACCTTATTTCATCCATCCAGAAAGATCCCAAACTTCCCCAAATTGAACCATCCCATTGTTTCTTAAATGATTCTACAGATTTTGTTCTGCTTTAGGGAACTTCTGTTCCCAAATAAAAGGCAAAAGTTGACCCATTAAAATAACACTTTCTAACCTCATCTGTGTCAAATTTGCTTAACAGCAGGAGCTGGAAATATAGTGAATCCCTCAGCATCTACCAAGATAGGCTGAAAGAGCTGGGACGTTACACTTTATGAAGCGTGGGCTTAAGATGATTTGACTGAGCTTTATAAAATGAAGGGAACAGATTGCGTTTGTGTAGCATGTGTTTCAACTAAATAGGCGAGAGTGAACCAAGAGTTCTCAATCTCAACTTAATGCAAGGTCAGAAATAGATTAAATTGGGTGGCGGCTCTTTTCCCAGTGAATACAGGACCTTCAAGTGAGAGCTAGACCAGTTCAGGCTTGGGTGGACATCACTTCACATAAAAAGAAGGGACAGAGCAGTTTCCATCACCTAAAGGGAATCAATCAGAGAGGAATTTTCCAGATTTATTGTCCCACAATCAGCCTGGGCTTTTATCTGGATTTTCACCTCACTCAGGACCTTACACTTACCACATTACCTGAAAGCCATGTATGTATTGTAATGGATGTCATCGCAGTTGTGCGGGACAGACTGATTGAGTCAGTGGGTCACTGAAGGCAGCAGCACAGGTAGATAAGGTGATCAGTAAGGCCTATGGGATACTTGCCTTTATTAGCCGAGGCACAGAATATAAGAGCAGGGAGGTTACGATGGAGCTGTATAAAACACTAGTTAGGCCACAGCTGGCGTACTGTATACAGTTCTGGGTGCCACACTATAGGAAGGATGTGATTGCACTGGAGAAGATGCAGAGGAGATGCACCAGGATGTTGCCTGGGCTGGAGCATTTCAGCTATGAATAGAGACTGAAAAGGCTGAGGTTGTTTTCCTTTGAACAGAGAAGGATGAGGGGGGGGCGGAGGAACATGATTGAAGTATACAAAATTATGAGGGGCATTGATAGATTAGATAGGAAGAAACTTTTTCCCTTAGCAGAGGGGTCAATAACCAGGGGGCATAGATTTAAGGTAAGGGGCAGGAGGTTTAAAGGGGATTTGAGGAAAAAACTTTTCACCCAGAGGGTGGTTGGAATCTGGAATCCACTGCCTGAAGAGATGGTAGAGGCAGAAACCCTCACAACATTTAAGTAGTATTTAGATGAGCACTTGAAACACCATAGCATACAAGGCAATGGGCCAAATGCTGGAGAATGGGATTAGAATAGGTAGGTACCTATTGGCCGGCACAGACACGATGGGCCGAAGGGCCTGTTTCTCTATGACTATGACTCTATGGGTCCTTGCATATGTGTATACAACAGCGAGGGACAGGACAGGTGGTTGGTTAACACTTTGGGTATATGCTCAAACAGCTGGTTCTGGATTCAAGTCCCACACCAGAACTTGAGCACAAAAATCCAGGCTGACCCTCCAGTTCAGTACTGATGCAGTGCTGCATTGGTGGAGGTGCTGTCTTTTGGATGAAACGTTAAACGGAGGCCCTATCTGTAAAAGGAGGAGAGGCCATTGTGTAAGGCCCTCCTGCCATAGTATACCAAGGGCCTGCATGCACCAGAGAATGTTTGGCATGGCATGTAAATATGCTTTGTAAACATAACCTGTAATGGCAAGCGTAGCGAGGCACCTCATGTGCTGTATTAAAAGAAATTGATCTGTATTACACTTTTGTAATATCAACTTTGAACTGTTATGTAATATACTTTACAAATTTTATGAATAAAGTATATTTTTGCAAAAAAAGTGGATGTAAGCGATCCCGGGGCACCACTTTGAAGAGCAACAGGGGAGTTCTTCCAGTCCTGGGGCTAATATTTATATTTCAATCAAAATCATAAAAACAAATGATCTGGTCATTATCACATTGCCGGTTGTGGGAGCTTGCTGTGCACAAATTGGTGCTGTGTTTCCTGCAGCAGTGACGACACTTCTAAAGTGCTCGTTGGCCCCGGGTCGGGCCCGTTTTGGGCCCGGGTCGGCCGGGGTCGAGCCCGGGTCGGGTTGAGCCTGGATCGTGTTTTAATTTCATACCCGAGCCAGGCGTTACTATAGAAACCAAGTTTTACCCCCCACAAACCCCGCCCCTCCCCATTGCTCTGCAAATTTTAACTTTCCAAGGATTTATCCAATTCTCTTTTTAAAGTTACTATTGAATTTGCTTCCACTGCCCTTTAAGGCAGTGAATTCCAGCTCACAAAAACTCTAATATATTTCTCTTTTCCACCCTAATATTTGTTATGTTTCTGATTTACAACCTTGATTTTTGGCAAGATTTTTCGGGAGTTACCTCGGATTTTCTGCAGGATCCTGTGGGCACAGGCCGGCCTGCGGTGCTGACTCTCCGGCCTGGGAGTGGGGCTCAGGCCGGTGTTGTTGGGGTTTCCCCGGGAGTTGGAGCCTCCTGTCCCCCCGCTGCTGTTACTGGACACCGACCGCCGCCCGGGGCTGATCCCGGCCCAATCCAGCTCCATGTCCAACTCCTCCTCCCCGGGCTCGTAGCCTGGGTTCTCCCGGCTCCAGGCCTGGCGGGACGAGGCGGCGGAGGAAGCCGGGCTGCTGCGAGCTGGACCCCGGACCCGCCTCATCTCCAGCTGCTCGGCTCCCTGAGCACGGGAGCCGGCCGGGGTGAACCTGCCCGGCGGCGGCTGTTGCTGAGGCCGCACCCGGGAGCTCATCGTGGGCCCGACTCCCACTCCCAGCGCCAGGCCGCGCGTCGCCTTGGCAACCGAATAGGCCGCAGGCTTCCCCTACTTCCACAGGCGGCTTCCTCTCCCCCGCCTTTCTTTGCTTTTACAGCAGCCGCCAATCCGCGGCCGTCATCCCGACACAAACAGACCGCTCCAGCCGCCCTCACATCACACCACTCCGGACAAAAAATACAACCACAGCCAGACGCCGCGGCCCTCAGGCAAGGCCCAGCCCGTGACTGACAGTTCCATGGACCAATCACTGCCCCGTTCCGGGAGGTAGGCGGGATATGGGCGAGACCTATCCAATCAGCGCTCGGACCGCTGTCTTACGTTCGAACGTGGAACGGAAAGGCGGGCCTCATTGTGACGTCTATAATTGACGGGCAATCTGGCCAATAGCATTGCTGGTGGGCGGTTTCCTTGTGAATGGAGTATAAGGGACCATTCAGCCCTTCAAACCTACCCCACCAGTCAATGGCTGGACATTTGGAAGAGGAGGGCATTTTCTAAATAATTAAACTGATAGAGTTGCCCCAGTGTCTTAGAGTCACATAGCACAGAAGGTGGCCATTCAGCTCATCGTGCTTGTAACGACTCTTTGAAAGAGATATCCAAATAGTCCGTTTCCTCTGCCCTTTCCCCATGGTCCTGTAAAATTTTCCTTTTCAAGTATTTATCCAATTCCCTTTTGAGAGTTATTATTAAATCTGCTTTCACCACCCTTTCAAACAACACATACTCACTGAGTTTAAAAAAACTCCCCTCCCCTGTGACTGTTTTGTCCATTACCTTAAATCTGTGTCCTCTGGTTATTGATCTGCCAATGGAAAGTTTCTCCCCATCTACTCTATCAAAACCGTTCATAATTTTGAAGAGCTTTCCAAAGAGAGTGGATAATTACTTGAAGGGGAAATTTTTTCGAAGCTCTGTGGAAAGGACACAGCAATGGGACTAATTGGATAACTCTTTCAAAGAGTTGACACAAGCACGATTGGCTGAATGGCCTCCTTTTGTGTTGTATTATTCTATGAACACCTCTATTAAATCTCCCCTTAACCTGCTCTGCTCTAAGGAGAACAATCCCAGCTTCTCCAGTCTCTCCACATAACTGAAGTCCCTCATTCCTGGTACCATTCTAGTAAATCTCCTCTGCACCCTCTCCAAGGTCTTGACATCCTCCCTAAAATGTTGTGCCCAGAACTGGACACAATACTCCAGCTGAGGCCGAACCAGTTATCAAGTTTAATCATAACTTTCTATTTTTATACTCTTTGCCTCTATTTATAAAACCAAGGATCTATTATGTTTTAAGCTAGTTCCTCTTTAAACAAAGTTATCAACTTGTCCTGCCACCTTCAAAGACTAGTATATGTCACTAAACAAAATCATAAAGCCGTTATAACACATGTCCAGTAATATAATAAAACAAAATATCCAATAAAATAGCAGACTTAATAAAAGAAACAAAATACCTGTAAATATTAAACAATTAAAGTATCATCATAGAATCAAAAAAAAAATCACAGAAGGAGGCCATTCAGCCCATCAAGTCTGTGCCAGCTCTTTCCCGGGGAAATCCCAGTTCATCCCACTCCCCCACTCTTTCTCCAAGTCCCTGCAATATTTTGCTGGTTTAAGTATTTATCCAATTCCCTTTTGAAGGCTACTATCAGGTTATCACACTATCCACCACACTATCAGGCAGTGAATTCCAAATCCTCATCAGTCATTGTGTAAAAGAAGTTTTTCATCAGATTGCCTTTGGTTCTTTTGCCAATCACCTTAAATCTGTGTCCTCTGGTTATTGACCCTTCAGCCATTGGAAACAGTTTCTATTTATTTACTCTAGCTAAACCCTTCATGATGTTAAACGCTTTATATGATTGTTAGCATCCATGGGACAATCTGTACTCTGCAGTACGCATTAGTCACTGAAGACTGGAAGATTATAAAAAACAGAAAGTGCTGGAAATACTCAGCAAGCCAGGCAGCATCTGTGGAGTGAGAAACAGAGTTAACGTTTCAGGTTTTGATACAGTAGATGGGGAGAAACTTTCCACTGGCAGGAGGGTCGATAACCAGTGGACACAGTTTTAAGGTAATGGACAAAACAGTTATTAAGATTCACTAGCACAGGGCAGATTGCAGGGTTACTTTTATGTTGCTCATGCAGAGTCGCAAAGTGACATTCCTTTTCATGCATGCACAATATCCTCCAGTCTGTGAACTTTCATCAGAACTGGTTCACCAATATAGCTTTAATGTATTTTGTGCACAGTCTGTGTTTTTTTGCATAAAAAGCACTTGAGATCAAGTGTTGGATGCTGTGTACGCCGAAGCCGCTAATCAAATGGCCTCCTTATGCTGTATGATTCTATGAATCGCCCTTAGGTTGTTTGGAATGATTTCAGAGCTGCCAAAGACCTTCTGAATCCTGATAAATAAATAGCTCATTTCCCAAAGGATATTGAAGAGCCAGTTCAGGATGCTGTGTGCAATGACGATTCTGGGATATAGACCACTCGTTTACTTTTGCTGTGTGCATCTGAGTGAGTGAGTGGGTGAGTATGTGTGTGTGAGAGAGAGAGTGTGTGATAATGTGAGTGTCTGGGAGAGAGTGTGTGATAGTGAGTGTGTGAGAGTATGTGTGTGTGATAGTGTGTGTCTGAGAGAGAGTGTGTGATAGTGAGTGAGTGACTGGGTGTGAGAGTAAGTGTGTGTGTGAACAGTAATATCCTCTTTTGATCAGCAGGCTGCAGTATTCAAAAGGGAATTAGACAGTTATCTGAAAAGGAAGAATGTGCAGGGTTACGGGGAGAAGGCGAGGGAATGGGACAAAGTGAATTGCTCATTCGGAGAGCCAGTGCAGGCACGATGGGCCGAATGGCCTCTTCTGTGCTGTAACATTTCTGTGATTCTGTTCCTGCCTCTGGTTGCACTGCAGGTTTTGCCGATGCTGACACCGGCAGACAGCTCAGTGAGAATGAGCTTGAGCAAGTGTCAATAACTGCATTGTCGTCTGACTAATTTCTGTTCTCAATCTGGAGCAGTTACTGCACAGGTCATCCATTAGATGGCATTTGAATTCTCATTGCTTACCAGTGAATGGCCCATCTTTCATCTTCCAAAAAAACAGGTTATACTAAAATCCCTTATCCTTGTTGCCCAGAATATTACAGATTGCTGCAGTCTCAACGATCATATCAGCCCTCCCATTTCAAGCGATAAAAACAATTAATTTATGCTTAGTGTATAAAGATTATCTGTTTCACATTTCATGTATTTCATGTATTTTAATCTATCTTAATTCCCCCTCACAAATAAAATCAAATATATGTTTTAGAATGCATCATTTGCAGTGCTTCAGTTTACTTCCTGGAAATGCTGTTTAATTAGTGCCTTAAATTAAAGTATTACCAACTGACAATCTCTGCGACAACTTTAATGAATAGTCACAAGCAGATTTAACTAAAGTCAGGCTGGGAAATGTAATCTTACATTCCCTCTACCTCAGTTGTAAAAATGGAAACAAGAGGTGTGTCTGCTCTATTCTGGAACTTATCAATGTGCTGTAATCCTTTTTCCATGCTGAAGTCAGCTGTATCATCACATTCTCCTGTTGTGTGGAAGTATAAAAAAACACCACACTCCTGGTATAGGGATCAGTTTCCTCAGGTTCCAGAAGTTACTATAAATATGTGGAGCGTGCTGAAGTCAGGGACTGGCTCAGAATCCCAGCAACCACCTGTCTACCTGGGAGCCAAAGATGGCCACATTCTGCGAATTCTCATTCAATATCTGAATGATTGAACTTTCAGGCATTTCATCAACTTTCACCTCGAGATCACAAATATGATGCAAGTTCCCAGGGAATCTTTAAGGTATCTCTCTCACATGCTCTAAATTCTTACACCAGGTCGAGGTAATTTGCTGTACAATTTCAGATGCTAAACAGTTGTCACATTTTGTCAGGTTTTTTTAAAGCCCGGTTGACAAGTATACCCTGGAACTATTAGTACTGGAGAATCACATATATCAAACAAACTTTGCAGAAAGACCTGCGTTTATTTCACATCTTTCAAAGTCCCAAAGGGTTTTATAGACTCATAGAGTTTTACAGCCAATAAAATACTTTTTGTAAGGTTGTCACTGTTATAATGTAGGAAACACAGTATTTTGCACACAGTAAGATCCCACAAACAGCAATAGGATAATGACCAGATCATCTGTATTTTTAATGATGTTGGGTGAGAAATAAATATTGGGCAGGACACCAGGGAAAACGCCCCTGCTCTGTTTCAAAATAGCGCCATGGGATCTTTTACAGATACCTGAGGGAGCAGGCGGGCCTTGGTTTAACATCTCATCAAAAATACATCATGTCCAACTAGGCAGCATTCCCTCAGTACTGAAAGCGGTAGTATAATGTAATATAGGGTTGTTAGTGGGCAGAATATGTAAATATTCTGTGAGCATCATCCCAGGAAGTGATGTAATAAAATTGTATGGAATCTGATGTAGCGTGTAAGTGGAAGCCATAGATGGAAGACCTGTGTAAATAAACGTAACATCCTGGGGGTTACCATTGACCAGAAACTGAACTGGACCAGCCACGTGAATGCTGTGGCTACAAGAGCAAGTCAGAGGCTGGGAATTCTGCATCGAGTAACCCACCTACTGACTCCCCAAAGCCTGTCCACCATCGATCAGGCACAAGTC
The DNA here is from genome assembly GCF_036365525.1 of Heterodontus francisci. NCBI lineage: Eukaryota > Metazoa > Chordata > Chondrichthyes > Heterodontiformes > Heterodontidae > Heterodontus > Heterodontus francisci. Next base: position 284,312,976 of record NC_090371.1, read on the forward strand.
AGGAGTGTGATGGAATACTCTCCACTTACCTGGATCGGTGCAGCTCCAACGACACTCAAGAAGCTCGACACCATCCAAGACAAAGCAGCCTGCATGATTGGCACCCCATCTACAAACATTCACTCCCTCCACCACTGACACACAGTGGCAGCAGTGTGTACCATCAACAAGATGCACTGCAGCAACTCAACAAGGCTCCTTCAACAGCACCTTCTAAACCCGCGACCTCTACCACCAAGAAGGACAAGGGTAGCAGATGTATGGCAATACACCATCTGCAAGTTCCCCTCCAAGTCACACCCATCCTGACTTGGAACTATATCGCCATTCCTTCACTGTCACTGGGTCAAAATTCTGGAACTCTCTTCCTAACAGCACAGTTGGTATACCTACACCCCAAAGACTGCTGCAGTTCAAGTAGGCAGCTCACCACCACCTTCTCAAGGGGCAATTAGGGATGGGCAATAAATGCTGGACTAATCAGCGATGCCCACATCCCACAAACGAATAAGGAAAACGAAGGAACCCAATATAGGTGTGAGAGCAGTACTGCAGAAATTGGAGGAAGCAGGTCTCACCTTGAATGAGAAATGTGTTTTTCCACAGCTAACGGTAAGATCTCTTGGATATATTATTGATGGGTCTGGTATTAGAGCAGATTCACAAAAGATAAAAGTGATAAGTGAATTCCCAGAGCCTAAAAACATTACAGAGTTTCAAAGGTTTATGGAAATGGTGAATCAAGTAGGGAAATTCTACCAAGTTTAACCATGATCAATGAGCCATTACAACAGTTGTTGAAAAATGACAATGTTTGGTGTTAGAAAGAAGCCCAGCAGGAATCCTTTGAGAAAATCAAGAACATGCTGATATCACCAGAAGTGTTAGCGCATTATGACCTCAAGCTATCCACCATCACAGCTGCGGATGTGTCATCAACGGGATTGGCAGCAGTCCTATTTCAAGTGTGTAGAGATGGGGGACACAGACCTGTATGTTTTGCTTCATTAACAGAAACAGGGCAGAGATACACAGTCATAGAAAAGGAAACATTGGCAGCAACTTGGGCATGTGAGAAGTTTTCAGATTACGTCCTAGGTCTTCAATTCAAAATTGGAACAGATCAGAAACCGTAAGTTACTCTATTAAACACAAAGGAACTTGTGAAATTACCTCCAAGAGTGCAGAGGTTTAGATTAAGATTGATGAGATTTGATGTGAAAATTGAATACACTCCAGGGAAACAGCAGACGCTTTATCACGTATTTCATCAGCATAACCCAAAGAAGATGACATTTTGCTTCTTGAAGAAGTAGAAGTTTTTACTTTGACGATGACAACAACTTTACCTGCTACAGCTCAGAAATGGAGTGAGATCAGGAATGCTCAGAAAGCAGATGAAGTATGTACGGCAATCAGAGAATATTGCTTGAATCGATGGATAGCATTCAAAAGTCTGTTCTCAGGCAGTATTACGAACAGAGTAGTCATCTCAGCATTGTTGATGATTTACTGATCTACGATGAGAGATTAGTTATCCCTAGAATATTGAGATTAGAGATCTTGGAGCGATTACACCAAGGACATTTGGGAATAACAAAGTATAGAGCCAGGGCAAGACAGTCAGTATGGTGGCCTGGTATATCGAAAGAAATTGAAGAGATGGTATTGAGGCATATTCGGTGTGCCATCAATCATCATGAGACAAAGGAACCACTCATACCGTCTTCTGTCTAGACCATGGGAGCGTCTAGGAATAGATCTTTTTCAGCATTGAAGTAAAATGTTCTTTATAATAGTTGATTATTATTCAAGGTGGATTGAAGTTAATCAACTACAAGGTCAAAGTTCAGAAGCCGTAATCACATCCTTGAGAGAAATCTTTGCTACGCATGGAATTCCAGATATTGTAATGTTTACAGAAGTACATGGGCTTTGTCCAAATCTCTAGTTCACCAAGGTACCCTCAGGCAAATGATGAAGCTAAGAAATGTGTACGGACTGTGAAAGCATTGTTAGAAAAGAATGAAGATCATCAATTAGCATTTCTAAGTTATCGATGAACACCACTTCAGAATGGTTTAGCTCCATGCGAATTGTTAATGGGAAGAAGGTTAAAGATGCAACTTCCTACACTGCCAGGAACACTTGATCCACAAGTGAGTGCAGAAGACTTGGAAAAAGTGAGGGAGAGGGAGGATGGAGAGCGGTTGAATCAATCGGAAAATTATGACAGACGTCATAAACCAGAGACTTATCAGACATCCAGCCTGAGGTATTAGTTTGGGTTCGGGACTAAAATCAGTATGGAGAAATGATCGAGCAATCACCATATCCATGATCATACATTGTCCAAACTGACCAAGGGATGATGAGAAGAAACAGAAGGTCATTGGTGATCATACCAAAAAAGCAACAAATACAAGAGGACCAATCATCTCAAAAGTTTGATGAACCAGTGATGCTGCAATCAGCCATCAACCCAGGGGACAACCCGCATGAAGAACCTGAGTCTTCCAACAGTCCTATTCAAGCACTGCAGAGTCAAAAGGAGGAACTAGAAGACTAGAAGTCAGAGACTTGGAGGGATATGTAGTATAAATGTAATATAGGGCTGTTACTGGGTAGAATATGTAAATAGACTGTGAGCATCATCACAGGAAGTGATTAATAGAATCTATACAGACCTTTATGTAGAGTGTAAGTGGAAACCATAGATGCAAGACGTGTGTAAATAAACTCCTGTTCCTCTAACTGTCAGACTTTTAGATATTCTGTACCAACCCTTAATAGTTATCAGAATATTACAGAAGCATCAGCTTAGTAAGTGCTTCAGGTGAGACTTAAACGTATAACCTTCAGGTTAGTAGCCAGGGGGTTACCTGGGTTCGGATCAGGTCGGGTTGCACTTGCGGGTCCAGCATTCGGGCTCGGGTCAGGCCGGGTCAGACACACTCTATCACAGGCAAGTGGCTCCAATGTTAATTTACTTTTTGGACTCAAAAGGTGGTTTTGTTGCAGATATTTTAAGCTTATGCAGATCAGCAACAAAGTGAAAAATGGAAGGTAAGTTAACTGATGGTCAGGTCGGGTCAGATTGGGCGCGGGAAAAATGGAAGGACTCGGGCCGGATCAGGCTCGGGTCAGATGTGGTTCTGTCGGGCTCAGATCGGGTTTTTTTTTGTGTGAGCCACAGCAATGAATGGTAATTCTAGTTGGTAAAAATCAAGAGTGAATTTTTTTGTTTCCGCTGATAACCGTTGTCAGAATTACATCCCGGTCTCTCAATGTTGCCATGGCAATGGTAATGTTCTACATTTGATATTTTGATACCTGTAAGTAACCACCAAATGATAGTTCAGTCTAAATACAGCAAGGCAGCTCGACATGACTGCTTTATACATCTTGTAATATGGTCCAAAAGTGTATCAGTATCAATCGTCAGTGGTCAAGTCCTGAGGTAACAGAGGCACCTCAATGTAGAAGCAGGAGGTAAAAGATCGTAAAAGTGAGTTAAACATTAAAAAGATTACAGGTTTTTAAAACTTACACCTGCCCATTATACACCCACCCGTTAAACACCTACCTGTTACACAACTGCCTGTTACACACCCACTGTTATACAGCCGACTATTATACCCCCCTCCGTTACACACCCACCTGTTACACACCACATTATACACCTGCCTGTTATACACCAACCCATTATACACCCAACTATTACATACCCACCTGTTACACATGCTTGTTACACACACGCCTGTTATACACTCGTCTGTTACATACCCGCCCATTACACACCCACCCATTACACATGCTCCTGTTAAACACCCACCTGTTATATACATGCCCGCCTGTCCGTTACACACCCACCCATTACACACTTGCCTATTACACACCTGCCTTTTAATGTAAAGCTCTTTCATTATGTATTTGGCCAGCCATATTGTTTCTTCAACAACAGCAACAGCGGTTTTCAGTTTCATAGTGCCTTTAATGTAGTAAAACATGTCACAAGGCATTTCACAGGAGTGGTATCGAGCAAAATTTGACACTGAGATATCGGGACAGATCAACGAAGTAGGTTTTAAGGACCATTTTAAAAGAGAGGAGAGAGAGGAGGAGAGCGTAGGGAGGGAATTCCAGAGCTTAGGCCCAGGTAACTGAAGGCATCGTCATCAATGTTGGAGCGATTAAAATCAGGGATGTGCAAGAGGCCAGAATTAGAGGAGCACAGATATCTCAGAGGGTTATGGGATTGGAGGAGATTACAGAGATAGGGAGGGGCAAGGATATGGAGGGATTTGAAAACAAGGAATTGTAAAATAGAGACGTTGTTGGTCTGGGAGCCAATGTAGGTCAGCGAGCACAGGGGATGATGGGTGAATGGGATTTGGTGTGACTAAGGACACAAGGAGCAGAGATTTGGATGAGCTCAAGTTTATGGAGCATGGAAGATAGGGGACCAGCCAGGAGAGCAATGGAATAGTCGGGTCTAGAGGTAACAAAGGCATGGATGATGGTTTCAGCTGCAGATAAGCTGAGGCAGGGGTAGAGTTGGGTGATGTTACAGAGGTGAAACTATTAAACATGTGTTACGACCAGGTGAGAATGTGTCTAGGGGTCTTTTACTGCCTTCACCTGGTCTTATTGTAACAGGGTTTAATTTTAAACACACTGTGTTTTGAGCTCCCCCTTTGTGAATTCTTGTTCACAACTTTCCAATTATAAGGCAAAGAAATTAGCTCAAACAGGCTTTCTTTGGTTTAAAAAAGAAAAGTGAAATTTAGTAAACTTACTTAAACTCTAATACGGTTCATGCCAATGGATATACGACGTGCCCACGCGAGCATGCATACATGATATACACATGCAGATAGAGACAGAAAAGAGAAGAAAAGATAAAGTGGAACAGTTTGAGGCAATATCTTGTTACTGTGCTTCACTCACGGTATAGTCCTTTGTAAGTAATTCTTGTGTTTCGTTGTGGCCCAGTATTCTGCTCAAACCTTGTTCACGTAGGAAACTTTTCTCTCTTTGAGGTTCACTTGTCTTCACAAGATTCAGTTCCCTGAGAGATGAGCAGGCACACAGGAGAGGAGGTCATTTTTGCTTTAGTTCCAGGAGCACACGGCGATCTGATTTCAGGTTCTTTGTTGGAAGTTCAAATCTCAACAGCCAGCTAGTCATGTGACTAAAACTGGTCTGACCACTTCTTCTGTGTATTGGGGAAGCAACGACTGGGTCCCTTTTGTTCCAACTCTTTGCAAAAATGTCCGTCCAGTCAGGGGCTTGCAGTTTTAAGTTTTAATGTTCATGTGGTGAAATCACTCAGTCGTGGCGGGTGGGGGGTTTGCCTGACACATGTTTTACTTGCAGTGGGCTTCATGTGAATTTCACTTTTCTTCTTTAAACCAAAGAAAGCCTGTTTGTGCTCATTTCTCTGCCTTCCACGTGAGCCGCATGGAAGATGGCAGGATCCCCAAGGACGCATTGTACAGCGAGCTCGTCACTGGTATCAGACCTACCAGCCGTCCGTGTCTCCGCTTTAAAGACATCTGCAAACGTGACATGAAGTCCTGTGACATTGATCACAAGTCGTGGGAGTCAGTTGCCAGCGATCGCCAGAGCTGGCAGACAGCCATTAAGGCGGGGCGAGTCAAAGAGACTTAGCAGTTGGCAGGAAAAAAGACAGAAGTGCAAGGAGAGAACCAACTGTGTAACAGCCCCAACAACCAATTTTATCTGCAGTGCCTGTGGAAGAGTTTGTCACTCTAGAATTGGCCTTTATAGTCACTCCAGGCACTGCTCCACAAACCACTGACCACCTCTAGGCGCTTACCCATTGTCTCTCGAGACAAGGAGGCCAAAGAAGGGTTTAAATTGCTGCAGACCTTTTTAGTTTTGTTTTTCTTGGGCTATCCTTAATTTGTGTAGCTCAATGGAAATATTTTCACCTGACATTGCCAGGCTTTTAGCACAGGTCACTGTGTGGATCCTTGGCTGCGACACAGATGGAAAACTGAACGTGCTTTCATTACGGGAACCTTATTCCAATTGCATTGTGATACATGTGGTGACACGGTGCAGAAGTGGATGAAATTTCTCATCTGATGCCTCACTGCCTGCACAGATCCACAAGGGCCTTCACTGTTCTGTCACTCGACTATTAATTACAAGCTTGTTTGTACCAGTAATGGGAAGTGGTGTATTGCCAAGAGCGTTATAGTCTTTGAGTTTGCTGAGAGATGATAATGAGCAGGACCTTGACTTTGTGTCCGAGAACTGTCACTTTTTCTCACGACAAGGATTCTGAGAGACCTTTCAACAAGGGTTCAACTGGGGTCTCCTCCTCCTTAACTGACTCCTCCTGGCTGCCCTCAGGTATTTCCACCTTCTGGCAAACATGCACCCGTTGACTGGTCTTGGTTTTGGGTAGTGGTTCCACACGGTCTATCAACATTTGGTCAAAGGGTTTGCCAAATGCTGGAATGGGTTTGAGGGGGGGGGGCAGTTTGATTGTGGCCTGGGGTTTGCCTGGAACCTGGCAAGCATGGCAGATTTTGTAATATTTGGCCACATCCAACCAGAGGTGAGGCCAGAAAAAGTGTTTACTTACTAGGGCACAAGTTTTCCAAGTATCGAGAGAAAAATCTAGATTTTTTTTTTTGTTTTCCTTGGAGCAGAGAAGACTGAGGGGGGAAATGATTGAGGTGTACAAGATTATGAAGGGCATTGATAGGTTAGATAGGAAGAAACTTTTTCCCTTAGCGGAGGGGTCAATAACCAGGGGGCATAGATTTAGGGTAAGGGGCAGGAGGTTTAGGGGGGATTTGAGGAAGTTTTTTTTCACCCAAAGGGTGGTTGGAATCTGGAACACACTGCCTGAAGGGGTGGTAGAGGCAGGAACCCTCACAACATTTAAGAAGTAATTAGATGAGCACTTGAAACGCCATAGCATACAAGGCTACAGGCCAAGTACAGGAATATGGGATTAGAATAGTTGGGTGCTGGATGGCCAGCACAGACACGATGGACCGAAGGGCCTGTTTCTGCGCTGTATAACCCGATGACTCTATGAAACACAAGAGAGTATTAAGGATGTGGAACTCAGCCCATCACACGCTTAATCTGCATGGACTTCGGGTTCTCCTATTAAGAAAAACCATGACATTTTATGTAGCCTTGTTTTTTTCCAGTGCGTTGACACGTTAAAAAAAAGAATGACTTGCATTTATATAGCACCTTTCATGACTTCTGGATGTCCCAAAGTGCTTCACAGCCACCTTTGAAGTGTAGTCACTGTTGTAATTTTCACACAGCAAGTTTCCACAAACAGCAATGTGATCAAGATCATAGAATCTGCTTTGCTGATATTGATTGAGAGATAAATATCAGCCCCAGGGGGATCTTCCCTGCTCTTCTTTGATGATGGTGTCACAGGATCTTTTCTGTCCACTTGAAAGGGCAGACAGGGCCTCAGTTTTATGTTTCATCTGAAAGATGACACCTCTGACAGTGTAGCACTCCCTCAGTACCATAATGAAGTGTCAGCCTAGACTTTATGCTCAAGTCCTGGAGGGGAACACAAACCCACAACCTTTTAACTCAGAGACAAGAATGCTACCCACTCAGTCACAGCTGATAGAAGAAAATTAATAAGAAAGGTTTCTATCGGTCAGCCATTTGAATAAAAAACTCTACCTAAAATCATACAACATAGAAGGAGACCATTTGGTCTTTTGGAAGAACTATCCCATTAGTGCTTACTCTCTGACTATAGAATCAGCGTACCGTACAGCACAGAAGGACAGTTTTGGCATATTTGATGGATGGATTTATATTTAAGGACTTTTCTCAGTAGTGTTTGTCTAAACTACAAACCCAAAGGGTAGATTGGATAGATAGTCAATAGGTTTCTTCTCTTTCAACAGTTGATTACCATCATGCTTGTTACTTACACCCACAAAGAGACTAAGTTATTTTTAAACATATAGGGATAACATAACAATACCTTCATTCAGTGGGATTTATAATTGCAGATGATAACAATGTGCTCTGAAATAAAGTTGCTGATACAGCGACATAGCAGACAGTGTGGAGGTGGATGGAATATTGTGTGCATTGTGAAGTGGTACAGAATACCAAACACTTTTATTTTTTCACCACTCAGTGTCATCTGCTGACAGAGACACAGTGGCCTACAGCTCAAAGTGTCAAATGATGCAATTTAGTCAGAAAAAGCAATGATTTTAGTTAAAGTCCTGCTCAAACAAAGCACCAATGTTCAGCTTGTGCATGTGCTGGAATCACATGATAAATATGATGGTGAAAGGCCTTTCGACTCATCTTAGCTCATTCATCTAAACCTTACTCTGCCTTTTATATAACCTAATTGATTCCAGGGCTTTACCCTCCATTACTACCTAAATCCCACCCCATGTGTGATCACATTCTGTACAGAGAACTTCGTGACAGCAATTTTACATGTTTGATCCTGATACCTTAATTTAATGCTGTAGTTCAAATGTATATTTTCAGATCCAATACAATCAGATATAGCTCTCTAAGATCATCCCTCTTTTCAGAGCTGAAAAGCCTGGCGTTCTCCATTCCTTCCTGATAGTAACTCAGCCATTTAATGTGAGGAATCAGTCTCGATGCTGCTCTCTGAATCACTCCAGGGTCACACTATCTCCCTGACCACAGCTCAAGACAATACAGCTATGACCTGATGAGTGGACTACACAGTTTGTGTAGGACTTCCTCCACCTCTTATTCTTGGCAGCTGAAGACACGGCTGCCAATGGTGGAGTGATTAAAATCAGGGATATCAAGAGGTCTGAGTTGGAGGAGTGCAGAGATCTCGGAGGGCTGGAGAGATAGGGAGGGGTGAGGATGATGAGGGATTGGAAAACAAGAATGAGAATTTTTAAATTGAGCCGTTGCTTAACTGGGAGCCAATGTAGGTCAGCGAGCACAGGGATGATAGGACTTGGTGTGAGTTAGGACATGGACAGCAGAATTCTGGGTGACGTTAACTTTACGGAGGATAGAATATGGGAGACCAGCCAGGAGTGCATTGGAATATTCAAGTCTAGAGGTAGCAAAGGCATGAATGAGGGTTTCAGCAGCAGATGAGCTGAGACTGGGGCGGTTTCAGGCAATGTTAAGGAGGTGGAAATAGGCAATCTTAGTGATGGTGCAGATATGAGATGGAAGCTCATCTTGAAGTCAAATATGACACTGAGGTTGCAAACGTTAAAGAAAAGTGTTGAAAGAAAATGGGAAAAAACACAAATTTTTTAAAAAATTCCCCAATGATGTTTTCACCTGGATTTTGGTCTCAGCAGTACGCTGGAGATTAATCTTTAATTCCTGGAGACTCTCAGACAATCCTGGAGTTTTGGCAACCCTAGGTTTGGTTGTAAGAGTAATGCTTGGTCAGGGCGCTGCAAAAACATTCCACTCTTCTACAAGTAATACCATGGGATCTTTAACATCCACCTCAAACACCAGAGAAATGAGTCCTCAGTTAGAATGCAGGATTGATCTGTTACGTTTATTAAATGATTTAGTTACATGAAACAAATTAAATTTGATTTTAAAAGAATTTTCATCAATAAACACAAATGTCCAAATTTGGGGTTTTCAATCTGCCAAGACTTCTTGGTTTTTCATTCATTGTTGGTCCCCAGTGTTAAATAAATACACCCTGAATTGCAAACAGAGACGGTTACATCTTCAAGACAGCTCTGTTTAATGTAAATAGAAAAAGATGGCCTGGAGAAATGAGAGTGGGTATTTGTGTTTTCCAATGTGGTCATGCTTGAGAAATTGAAATAATATAGAAGGTCATTGAAGAGAGTGTATTGTAAAGATGTCAATTTATCAGCTTTTCCCTTCCGACTGTTGGCTCCCGGCCATCCCATTACTGGGTTAGCAGTGTGCTGATGATTGATAGGATTGTTTACTTGGTTCTCTTTTGGAGTTCTAGGGGAGGCTGAATGCAGATTAAGTCAATGTTTGCAGTGGATTGCTTCGTTGCCAACGAACAAAGCACGAACCTTAACCTCTGTCAGCTGAACTGCGTTGCTCTGGAATAACATATAGACCTTTGAGTTTGCACAAAGACTTTACAGCACCTTATCAGATTCATTAAAAAAAAATTGTCAGCACAGTACATTTGAAAACTTTGAAGACCTTTTGTGGACAAAGATAATTCACAGTGAATCTGAATTAGAGGTGTAATTTCCCTTTGAAATGATCTACTGGACATGCTCAGTATACTTTCCTAGATTCAGAATTAACCAAGCTGTCTGACCTGGGAGGATTTAGATTGGAGGCAGAGAGAGAGAAAGCAAACCGACCAAATGCTGCAAATCTGAAATAAAAACACAAGATACAAGAAACAGATTATTCATTTTCCATTGAATTTTAATACAATAATCATCTCATTCCAGCCTATTAAAAATTGGATAGATACTAGAAGGGGAAAAGTTTGCAGGGTGAAGGGGAAAGAGCAGTGGAGTGGAACTAATTGGATAGCTCTTTCAAAGAGCCAGCAGAGACACAAGGGGCTGAATAGCCTCCTTCTGTGTTGTATCATTCTAACTTTGGTGATTAGTCTAAACTGAAATGTTTTTTAGTTGTTAGGTTGGTGAAGAGGACACATTCTGTTTTATTTTTAGCAGAGAACAGGTGGAGAGCATTAGACTGCATGTTTGGATGTTGTGATGCTCATGTAGGTGCAGCGATTGAAACTACAAGAACTCAACCTGAAGAGTTATAAAAATGGACTTTTCTTTTTAAAAAAGTGGGCAATGTGCTAAAAAAATGGCAGCTGAAGATCCAAAGGCCTTGCCTTCGTATATTCAAACTGTTTGGCAAGGACAAAAGAATGCATTCCAAGCTAAGAGGTGTCAATTGCACCCATCCTAAACCCATTAGGAGGCATTTTTGAATTGAATGGGTCCTTCTGAAACAAATAAGGTGTGAAGTAGCCACATCCTGGGTCATTGTTGGTCATCAACAGGGAGGAAAATGTCTGTTTCCCAACAGAGGCGAGATGTGAGAAACTTTAGCTTTAAAGGTAGCTCTTTGGAGAGAGAGAGAGGGAAACCCAGAAAGAAGCATCAGCAAAGCTTGTCCAGCTGAGAACTGGGAGAAAATCCAACAAGCAATAAGGAAGGTATCCTGCTGTGAATTCTATATTTTCATCTCGTGTAACAGTGAACTGGAAGTGATCCTCTGGCTTCCGACTGAACTTTCAACGAACAGGAAATCTACAAGCACCTCAGGCCTGCATCCAAAGAGAACTTGACCTCCAAGAGAATTCAACAGGTTTACCGTGAACCCCAAAAACCTACCTCACCTCAAACCACTTACCCCTTTTCCTCTCTATTTGACTCTTTGTGTGTGTGAGTGTGTGTGTGTGTGTGTGTGTGTGTGTGTTTAAGTGAATGTGTAAGTTGTGACAATTTTGGGATAAGGCATATTGCTCCAATAAATAATTAATCTTCTGTTTTAAACTTACAAGAAAACCAGGTGCTGTCTGTTAAATTCACAAATAAAACACAAATCCTAACAACAAAAACACTTGCTGCAGCCAGGTGGGAGTTGAACAAAAAGCACCACCCAAACCCCTCACCACGTGACCAACAAATTGGGGTCTCGAAGCCAGGCTCTGAACTGCCAAACAAATGAGCTTAGCTACAGAGATGGCAATCACTTTCAATCAAAAAGCAAAGAACCCCAAATTGGTGAAGAGTCTAGCCAACCATTTTAAATTTACACCTGAACCCGAAGAAGAAGCAAGCATGGAATCCAAAACTGAAAGGATAGTTCTAGCTAAAATTCAAAAACAGAGGAGATGCTGTTTCAGAAGGAAAAAGAGGAAAGAGAGATGAAAAGAGAGGAAGTAGCAAGAAAGTTTGAGTTAGAAAGGCTACAAGTACATGGTCAGCCATGCTACCAGCCACTCAAACCTTATCCCCAACGCAGAGCAAAACTTTGATGTACTGAGACACTCAAGACTAGTGCCAAAATTTAATAAGGAGGAGGTTGAGTCATATTTTATCTCATTTGAGAAAATAGCTACCTGGCTAAAATGGCCAAAAGCATTTTGGACTCTCCTCTTACAAGGCGAGTTTGTCAAGTTTCTTTTCTATTATCAGAAGAGAGTTCCTCTCACTATGAACAAACTAAAACTGCAATTCTAAACACATATGAATTAGTCCCTGAAGCATATCGACAGAAATCCAAACACACTAGGAAAAGACCCACACAGACCTACAATGAATTTGAAAGAATTAAACAGCTTTCGATCACTGGATACGATCTCTCAAGCTAGAACCTTCATATGAAAATTTGAGAGAAGTGATGTTGCTGGAAGAATTTAAAAATAGCATCCCAATTAGTATAAGAACCCACATTGAAGAACAAAGAGTTACAAGAGTAAGAGAAGCAGCAAAAACTCAGATGATTATGAGTTAATTCACAACCCCATAACTCAGAATAAATTTGGATCCAGTAATTCTTACAGGCTAGGGAGAGATAGCAGGGATGCAGATCAAATTCAGCTCCATGTGTTCCAACATAACTCAAGAACAAAGCACATACTAGAACTTTTCACAGAAAGGAAAAAAATCAATTACAATTGTGCCTAATCCGAAGAAAGGATGGTGAAAAAGTCAAACTTGAAGAAGAAATGGCTGTTACAGACAATGCCAGCTGTAGCAGTTGTGAGATTGAGGTTTAGGATGGGTGCAATTGGTGTCATCGTGCAGTGGTGTGCCACCTATACATTCCTTCTTACTTTTTTTTCTTTCTAAATGAAAAAAACATTAAAATGAAATCCAAGGAATTTCATTTTTTCCCTTTTGTGGGAGAGATGATGTTCACATAGGTGCAGCGATTCAAACCACAAGGACTCAACCTGAAGAGTTATAAAATGGACTATTCTTTTAAAAGAAAGTGGGCAATGTGCAAAAACAATGGCCACCGAAAGTCAAAAGGCCTTGCCTTCGTATATTCAAACTGTGTGGCAAGGACAAAAGAATACATTCCAAAACTAAGAGGTGTGAATTGCACCCATCCTAAACCTATCAAGAGGCAATGAATGGTCTCTTCTGAAACAAATAAGGTGTGAAGTAGCTACATCCATGGTCATTGTTGGTCACCACAGGGAGGAAAATGTCTGTCTCCCAATAGTGGTGAGATGTGAGAAACTTTAGCTTTAAAGGTAACTCTCTGGAGAGAGAGGGAGGGAAGCCCAGAAAGAAGCATCAGCAAAGCTTGTCCAGCTGAGAACTAGGAGAAAATCCAACAAGCAAAAAGGAAGGCGTCCTGCTATGAATTCATTCTGTTCTGGCTGATCCAGCTCCAATATACTCACCACTGCATATTGATCCTTCTTTGTGACTATAAAAAGAATCATCATGATCAATATAAAGTTGGGAAAATATGCCAATAATCAATGGGATCATCATCACAGGCGACTGCAAAATGCTTGCACAAATTAGATGAATTTCCACAGAAAAAACGGCACAATGGTCTATAAATATATAATGGATGACAAATACTATTTATATTTCCAGGTGGAAACCTGGTACAGTTTTATTAATTCAACTGAAAATGGGTTTATCACCAATAATAAGCATTTTTAATAAGTATCTGTGAGTAACCTGTAACCTGAAAATGACTTTATAAAACTACACTGAACTGTTTGATAGTTTCATTGGTGTACACTAGTCAGTTTCTTAGTAAACTAAATATTTTGTGATGTGCAAAAACTTAAAAGATGCTGATAGAGACTGTGCATCTGAGAAAATGAGCGCTGTTTGAAGAGCGTTCCTGAACCAATGCAATCAGTGGAATCTGAATTAACACAAGATATTTAAACTTCAATGCCAAAGGTAATTGTTGGGACATTTTATTTAAAGTTTGCTGTTTTATTATTTTAAATGATGGTAAATAAATTGCTTTTTTTTAATGCTTTCATGGGATGTGGGCATTGCTGGCAAGACCAGATTTTGTTGCCCATCCCTAATTGCCATTGAACTAAATGGCTTGCTAGGCCATTTCAGAGGGTAATTAAGAGTCAACCACATTGCTGTGGGTCTGGAGTCACATGTAGGCCAGACCAGGTAAGGACAGCAGATTTCTTTCCCTAAAGGACATTAGTGAACCAGATGGGTTTTTACGACAATTGATGATAGTTTCAGGGCACCATTACTGAGTCTAGCTTTCAATTCCAGATTTTTTTAATTAATTGATTGAATCTAAATTTCACCAGCTGCCCTGGTGGGATTTGAACCTGTGCCCCCATGGGCATTAGCCTGGGCCTCTGGATTACTAGTTCAGTGACATTACTACTACACCACTGTCTCCCCTTAATTAGTTAGGCGGCTTCTCTGTACGTCCCTGAGTAACTTTAGTCACAGGTCACAGTCTTTACTGAAGTGAGTATTAAAGATTACAGAGCCAAATTTCTGCCTCAGCATAATCCAAGCGCATTCAACTGAACCAGCACAAAAGAATTTTAAAAGTAACTGAGTTACACCCCAAATCACTCATGTTCCCGTTTTCTGTAGTCTTTTCCACTGGTTCTAGTTTCAATGCACCTGTATCAGATGTCACCCACACAACTGGCCATTCCCAGGTTAACATTGCCAGATTCCACTGATTACATTGGTTCAGGAACGCTCTTCAAACTGCTCTCATTTTCTCAGATGCACAGTCTCTATCAGCACCCTTTAAAAGTTTTTGCACATCACAAAATATTTAATTTACTGAGAAATTGACTAGTGTACACCAATGAAACTATGAAATGGTTCAGTGTAATTTTATAAAGTAATTTTCAGGTTATAGGTTATCACAGATAAAAGCCTGGATACTTATTAAAATGCTTACTTTTGGTGATAAACCCATTTTCAGCTGAATTAATAAAACTGCACCACGTTTCCACCGGTAAATACATCAAAGAAAACCCTTTAGTGCAAATAATAAAATAAACAATTACAATCTGTTACGCTGCCCAATTGCACTGGTTCATGGAAGATTTTATATTTGTGATTGTTCAGATGAATGTTAGTGGAAACTTGAACTGTAACCTAACCAGCACAATTTCAAAGGCATTTTGGACATAATTTTCAGATTACAGCCTAAGCGGAAACTCTGCCCCTACATTTCACACTTACCAGGAGTTTTTAATGACAGCCTTTAAGCAAAAAAGCAATAAAAGAAGAAATACTTTGAAAGAGAAAGTCAATCCTTGAGCTGACTCCTAGCACTTCTCCCCGGTGTCCTGTACCAATATTTATTCCACAACCAACATCACTAAAAACAGATTATCTGGTCATTATCACAATGCTGTTTGTGGGAGCTTGCTGTGTGCAAATTGGCTGCTGCGTTTCCTACACGTGACTACACTTCAAAAGTACTTCACTGCATGTAAAGCGTTTGGGATGCTGTGAAAGGTGCTATTTAAATGCAATTTCTTTTTTTCACTGCATAAAGCCTGAGTATTCAGAGTGCCATTTTGTGCTTCCATAGCTTGCTGTTGGCTGTTTCACAGCTGCCAAAAAATTTTTGTCACAAAGAAAGCAACTGCTTCACAGTACTGAGCAATGCAACCACAATTACAACGTGCTTGAAAACAGGCCTTCGCTTTGAAACAGAAATCTGTAATGTGGTAGCTTTTCTCACTTCTAGATGCAGAAACTGTGATTGATAGATTTTTGCTGGCCAAGGGTATTGCGGAATGTGGAGCCAAGATGGCTTGATGGAGTTAGAATACAGATCAGCCATGATCTAATTGAATGGCAGATCAGGCTTGAGGGGGCTGAATGGCCTCCTCCTGTTCCTATGTTTGTGGGAAAGCTTTGTCCTCCTCCAATTCTGGCCTCTTGTGCATCCCCGATTTCCGTCATTCCACCATTGGTGCCTGTGCCTTTAGTTGCCTGGGCCGTAAGCTCTGAAATTCCCTCCCTAACCCTCTCCGCCTCTCTCTCTTTCTTTAAGACACGCTCCTTAAAACCTACCTCTTTGACCAAGTTTATGGTTGCCTGTCTTAACATCTCCTTAGGTGGCCCAGTGTCAAATTTTGATTGATAATCACTCCTGTGAAGCCTTGGGACATTTTACTACACTAAAAGTGCTATATCAATGCAAGTTGTTGTTATAGCAACTGCATAATTAAAGAGAAAAGAGAACAGAAGATTTTATTGCTATCACTTGCCTGAGGTTCATGTGACAGATATTTTGAATTTGCTGTAAGTCAGTATCACATGTACAGAACATGTGCCTGAAAACCTTTCACTTATGATTTGCTCGCTATTAAAGGCTCTGAATTTACAGTACTGAGGGAGTGCTGCACTGTCAGAGGTACCATCCTTTTGATGAGACGTTAAACCGAAGCCCTGTCTGCCCTCTCAGGTGGGTGTACAAAATCTCATGACACTATTTTGAAGAAGAGCTGGGGAGTTCTCCCCGGTGTCCTGGTCAATATTTATCTCTCAACTAACATCACTAAAACGGATGATCTGGTCATTATCACATTGTTGTTTCTGGGATCTTGCTGTGTGCAAATTGGCTGCCGCATTTCCTGCATTGTAATAGTGACTACATTCCAAAAGTAATTAATTGTCTGTCAAAGGGCTTTGGGTCGTCCTGAGGTTGTGAAGAGCACTATACAAATGTAAGTTCTTTATTTTAATGTGTCTTCTGTTAAAAATATTCATCATGAAATCTCACTGGCCTTTTAATTCCTTGTGATGAAACCAGATCTGACCATTTTCCTTTGGCCCTCTTTCAGTTTTCTATCTAGGAAACTGGGTGGCATGTGGTAAGCTTATTGACGGAGTGTAAGCTAGTTTAGATCCCAATTCACTGTTGTGGTTCTTCCACTCGAGAGTGAGCAGCCTCCGCTCTTGCAGTGCTCTGAGTAATCCAAGCCTCACGCTGACATCATTACTGCCACATGACAATCTGCTGCACTGCCAAGAAAACATGATCCTTGGACAATGACACCAGCTAACTTTGGGCACATTCTCCAAACTGAGTGTTCCTTCTGCAAATGTTACAGTCACAAGATTGACCTGGTTCACGTCCAAACTCGGATGCAAAAGCAATCCTCATTCTGCTTTTCAACCTAATGTTTTATGCAGTCACTAGGCGACGGACTCTCAATTATTTTTAACATATTTCGGGAACCTCTTCAGTGAATTCAGAAAATTTCGAGGCCACTTCCCCTCCTTGCAACCCTTGGTCGGAATATATCAAAGGTTCACTATAAAACCATGAGATCTCCCTACTATTGCTGCAAAGTATCAGGTTTAATGGCACTCACTGTTATTGTGTAAATTGTCTAGTAACTTGTAGCTAGGGAAAGATTTCCTGTGTGTTATGAATAGCCATAGGTTAATGGACAATTTGCGCTCTGCCATTGGCCTCACAAAAACAGCAGCTCACCCTTAACCTCCCCGTGAATTTCAAGCAATTGTTGCATTTGCACATTAATTATCCATTAAATCCACCCCGGAAAGTTAGGGCTGGTAATTAACAGCACAAGGAACATTTTAATAAGGAGATTGATGTTCCTGCAATACCCCTCAACCTCTTCAGCCCAGAAAGGGAATAATTGAAACTGTGGAGTCTCAGTCCTACAGGTAGTGAATTGTTGTTAGGGATTTTTAAAATGTAATTTATTTTTCTTATTTTCCCCTCTCTCTTAATCCAATCTTTCTTTCCCTCTATTTCTCTTTCTGTACCTAATTTGACCCTAATTCACCCATTTCCTTCTCTATCATTCCTCTGTTTTTTTCTCAATCCTTAAATCTCATTGGTTAAGCAGACTGTTGGTCCTGTTGTTCACTGAGGTCTGAGATGTCGCATGCCCTCGCTGCACCATTATCAGCTCACACTCCCAGCAGGTTACAGAGCAAAAGATAACTTGAGCTGACGGGTACAGGAAGTAATCTAATTGCAAGATACCCCACCCTAAAAAATTCTGGGACAACTAGAATGGAAATCACAAAAGAGGTTAAAGAAAAAGAATCAAATGGGGGAGGTTTCAGAAAAATAAATCAGTGCAAGTTAGCTTGCCACCTACAAATTGTGGTAGTTGAGTTTGGTTTGCTGGAAATGGATATTCTCTGAGGCTTAATGCTGCTAGGGTAGAGACAGAGACTGTGAGGCTGTGGAATGCACTACCACAGTGTATGATTGAAGAAGGAACTTGTCAACAATTAAGATAAACATGAACACAAAAGGAGATATTTGAACAGGTGACTAAAAGCATGGTCAAAGAGGTAGATTTTAAGGAGGAGAGGGAGAGAGGTGAGAAGTTTAGGGAGGAAATTCTGGAGCTAGAGTCCATGCAGCTGAAGGCCCGGCCACCAATAGTGGAGGGAGGGAACTGGAAGATACACAAGAGGGCAGAGTTGGTGGAGTGCAGAGATCTCGGAGGGTTGTAGAGATAGGGAGGTGGAAAGCCTTGGAGGGATTTGAGCATGAAGATGAAAATTTTAAATTGAGGTGTTGCCAGGCATGAGTCAATTTGGGATAGTTAGTACTGGAGACTTGGTGCATGTTAGACTATGGGCAGCAGAATTTTGGAAAAGCTCAAGTTTATGGAGAGTATAATGTGGGAGGCCAGACAGGAAAACATTGGAATAGTTGAGTCTGGAGGTAACCAAAGCAAATAAGAGGGTTTCAGTAGATGAGTTGAAACTGGGTGAATCATAGAATGGTTACAGCACAGAAGGAAGCCATTCAGCCCATTGGGTCAATGCTAGCTCTCTGCAAGAGGAACTCACTTAGTTCCACTCCCTCACTCTTTTGCCTGTAGCCCTGCAAATTTTTTCTCTTCAGATAATTATCCAATTTCCTTTTGAAAGCCTCAATTGAATCTGCCTCTACCACACTCTCAGGCAGTGCATTCCAGATTCTAATCACTTGCTGTGTGAGAAGATTTTCTTCATGTCGCTTCTGGTTCTTTTGCCTTTCACTTTAAAGCTGTGTCCTCTGGTTCTTGACCCTTGCACCAATGGGAACAGTTTGTCTCTATCTACTTTGTCCAGACCCCTCATGATTTTGAACACCTCTATCAAATCTCCCACTCAACTTTCTCTTCTCTAATCAGCTCCATGCCTGCCTCAGCTCATCTGCTGCTGAAACCCTCAACCATTTCTTTGTTACCTCCAGACGATTCCAATACTCTCCTCGCTGACCTCTCATCTTCCACCCTCTGTAAACTTGAGCTCATCCTAAATTCTGCTGCCTGTATCCTAAATCACACCGAGAACCATTCACCTGAGCCCACAGGTACTGCTGTTTCTAAGCTAGTTTGGTGCTACTTCAGCTGTTTTTAAACTTCACACCCCAGGCCAAGGCTGATGAGCTCAAAGATGATTCTCCCCTTTCAGCAGAATTTGAAGACGAACAATGTTAGAGAAGGAAGTAGCTGGTCTTTGTGGTGGAGATAAGGGATTGGAATCTGATCTCATTATCAAATAGGACCTACTACTTTGACATGTGACAGTAGTACAGAGTCTTACTGTATTTTCCTCACAATTAGATCTTAAGATTTTAAGGAATGCTAAAGAGAATGTAGACAGCTGTCAGGAGTTACTTTATTATCTGCAACCAATGGATTGACTGCTGCCAATATCTAAAGGCTCCTAGTTTACAATGTAAACAGCATATTTCAATTCATACCTTGATCAAAAGATGTGCATGATTGTTTAGCGGGCAAAATATTTACAGCATAGAAACAGGCCATTCGGCCCAACTGATCTGTGCTAATGTTCATGCTCCACATGAGCTTCCTCCTACTCCTCTTCATCTCACCCTATCAGCTTATTCTTTTATTTCTTTCTCCCATGTGCGTTTATCCAACTTCTCCTTAAATTAGGGTTGAGCACTCTGGTTGAATGTACAATGGAGGTTTCATCACATGACCTCATATCTCCCATCATCCGAAACCTACACCACCACCATTGGTCACCCAATATGTCCTTCCTCACAACACGATGCTTCCCATAGCCAATCAGAAAGTGAGTAGACTCTCTTGCTCAATTGAATGACTTCTATCTGCCAGTCAAAATTCCTCCCCCCCACCCCCCCGGCCCATACTTATTTAATTCATTGGAAATATTTAAATAAATTTAAAAAAACAATTTTCTTTTATGTTCCCATGATTTTTCCCCTGGGTTTGCTCACAGTAGCATCCCAGAGACCGACACTAGAGGATTAGCAAACCTATATTAAATATCTCTGAGCAACCATTTTTAATGAGCTGCATCTTTAGAGGGGAATACCAGATTACTCACCATATATATTTTATTTTACATACAAATATACAATATCCAACAACATGGAAAATTCAATCAGGATAATATCCCATCAACAAACTTATGCTTGAGCACAGAAACCAATGAGACACTCAGGAACATTTGGGGTGGCACAGTGGTTAGCACCACAGCCTCACAGCTCCAGGGACCCGGGTTCAATTCTGGGTACTGCCTGTGCAGAGTTTGCAAGTTCTCCCTGTGTCTGCGTGGGTTTTCGCCGGGTGCTCCGGTTTCCTCCCACAGCCAAAGATTTGCAGGTTGATAGGTAAATTGGCCATTGTAAATTGCCCCTAGTGTAGGTAGGTGGTAGGGAATATGGGATTACTGTAGGGTTAATATAAATGGGTGGTTCTTGGTCGGCACAGACTCGGTGGGCCGAAGGGCCTGTTTCAGTGCTGTATCTCTAAATAAATAAATTATGGGAACCGCTGTCCATCAGCCCAGATGTTCAACCAAGTTCCCAATCATCAGTTTGGCCAGGTGCTCAATTGTAGAGCATTATTCAAATAAAAAGTGTTCCTGATGTTTTCAGCCATCTTGCCTCAATACCACTCACAGACTGGCTGGTCAGTCAGCTCATGGGTGTGTTGGGGACTTTTAAACAACTTACCTGTTCTCATCTCAACATTTCTCTGTGGAATGGTAACTGCACTTTGATTGGATGAAGCTCGGATATGGAAGTCACCACAATATATAAATACAAGTATTTATGCACATCATTGAATCATTCAGCGCAGAAGGCCATTGTGCTGTGCTGGCTCTTTGAAAGATCTATCCCATTAGTTCCACTCCCTGGTCTTTCCTCATTGTCCTGCAATTTTTTTTTTCTAGTATTTATCCAATTCCCTTTTGAAAGTTACTATTGAATCTGCTTCCACTGCCCTTTCAGGCAGCGCATTCCAGATCACTGTTAAAAAAAATTCGCCCCTTCTCCTGGTTCTTTTGCCAATTACTATAGATTGGTTCCCTCTGGATACTGACCCTCCTGCCAGTGGAAATAGTTTCTCCTGATTTACTCGAAACACCCCATAAACTGGAGGTCATCCGAAACATGTCCTAACTTACCCCTGTGCTCGCTGACCTACATTGGCCCCTCCTTAAGCAACACCATAACTTTAAAATCCTCATCCTGGTTTTCAAATGCCTCTGTGGCCTTGACCCTGCCTCTCTATGTAACCTTGTCCAGACCTACAACCCTCAGATACCTGCACTCCTTTGTTTTTAAGAGCAGAGGCATGGCCTATTTTCAAATGTATTCCTGTACCTTTTGACTGCTGCTGGGTTTTCTCATCTCCTGTGTAGTCTTGTCAAGTCATTTGACTACAGCTGATCAACACAGTTTAAAGAAAGATACTTGCTCACGTACAATACATTTATTGTAGTTGGGCTCATTTGAAGTGATTTGGCCATTTGCTAAATAGAGAGAGTAAAGTATTGTACAAGTACAGAATTTCTTGCATTTAGATTTGTTATTTAAACATTTTAAGATTCCTGAGCCAAGCCATTCCTGGCATGTTTTCATCCCCAGATTCCAGGAGGCTTCTGCCGAATGAATCTGGTTTTATTGATCCAATTAATAATGTGTTCCTTCTCGTTGGAGAGATTGTCTTCTATCTTGGTTTACCTTTAGCAGACTCCATTTCAATGCTGCTTTGGCTCTGGGACGTTTTTGATCCTTTTTATGACCTATAGTTGAAAGTGATTTGCTGTTTCGGTCTACTTCAAATAATCTAGAGCTTTGATTTTTGAAGAAAAAGACCTATGGATTTCAAAGGCATCAGGCTATAAAAATCATTTTATTGTTCAAAAAAATTTACAAGTTTTTGTTAAAAAGGAACATTTCCTTTTGATGCTTACCGCTTTAACTTAACATGCAGGGTAAAGTTTACACCCTTAGCACAGACTGTAGTGAGTAATCAATCTTCAAATCCAGTACAATGACCAAAGCAGCACCTTAGACAGCACTGGTAAACAAAACTGTGAACACCCACAACAGTAGTGCAAGTTCAACAACAAAAAGTGCAAATTGATCGAACAAAAGTGCAAGTGGCAAACGTGCGATTTAGATTTCCATCCCCACTCTTCCCCCTTTCCCACCCTCCACATTACTTAGCCCAAAACTTGTTGCACAAGTCATTCGTAGTGTACACCCATTGAGTCAAGATTTGAAATACCTAGTTTGCATTCTTCCAGTTACGAAAGATGATGGACATGCAGCAAACAATCCATTTCGGTGAGGTATCTTCTCTTGATACACCTTTGCTGATGGCCGTGAAGACCAATCCTCGAAAGGCAAGTTCTGCCACAAGTGTTGCACGTGAAGCTGCCAAGTGACGCTGTGAGTTGTTGTTTTTGATGCTGGTGTCTGTTGCCAAGCTGCTGTAGCAACTGGTCATCATGGTAGTGCACACCAGTCCACAGGATGTGTTGCCATTTCCCTCTATCGCCAGCTACTGACTCCCATGTGCGACAGTTGACATTTAGGGTCTTCATGTCACACTTGCAAACATCCTTGCTTTGGGGTGCCCTACTAGTCGTCTGGCTTTGGCTACCTCACCACACAAAGTCCTTGGGTATGTGACAGTCTTTCATTCTGGGAACAAGTCTGATCCACTGAAGCTGCCTCTGATTGATTAGTGCCAGCACACTTGGGAGCTCTGCTTTTGAGAAGACTGCCATATGTGATTTTGTCCTGCCAGGATATACCCGTAATGCGTCGCTGAGAGCAAAGATGAAAATTATTGAACCTCTTTCCCTGGTAGTTGTAATCTCCCATGTTTCACAGTCATACAGCAAGGTGCTGAGAATACAGGCCTTATAAACCATCAGCTTCGTCCCAAGGGTAAACTTGGTGTTATCCCACGCACGTTTTGCAAGTCGGCCAAAGGTGGCAGCTGCTTTCCTTATGCATGTATTGAGCTCTGCATTAAAGGGACAGATTGTCTGTCACCGTGGACCCACGGTAGCAGAATTTGCTCACCACTTCCAGTGAATACCAAAGCCTTAGCTTTTCAATGTACTTTCCACCCTGCTCCACCTATCCACATCTCGGGCATTGGAAAGCTTTCTTCAGTTAGAAAAACACCTGGTTTCACTTCTGAAAAATAAACTCCCTTACTGCTCATTAAAACAGACCAGCTCATTTACTGAAGAGACAAAAGAAAAGGGCAAATGAAACTTCTAGTAATTAGAACAGTTCAAAGTGTGCTTGACCTTGAGATTAGGGACTCTAGCCAATAGCTGCCCTCATCCTTAATGCACAGACAATTGCTTGGCTCAGCATGTAACCCTCTCCGAGTGAGATGCTATGGGTTCAACCCCCATTCAGCTCAATCTAAATTGTTAGCTTCAGTTCAGTACTAAGGCAAGCCCGCATTATTGGAGCTACCATATTTTTGTGTCAGGGATGTTAAACCAAGGCTCTTCTCACCTGTGTAGGCAGCTGTAATAATCCCACAGCAATATATGAGCAGAGAGTTCTCTCATTCCAGGGTCATTCATCGATCACCAAAACAGAGAGTTATTGATCCATCCAAGTAAATATTCATTCCTCCTCACTGATCCATCCACCCACCCAACTCAGATTTGGGTTATTCATCTCAAGATTTGTGTGATTGTACAAATTCACTCTCATTGCCTGCAAAGCCAACAAATTCCATTGGCTAGCAAGAACTTTGTGACATTTGAAACACACTGCATGAAAGGGTGGTAGAGGCAGGAACCCTCACTACATTTAAGTATTAAGATGAGCACTTGAAACACCATAGCATACAAGGCTACGGGCCGAGTGCTGGAAAATGGGATTAGAATAGATAGTTGCTTGATGGCTGGCACAGACACGATGGGCCAAAGGGCCTGTTTCTGTGCTGTATGACTCTATGAAATACCGGGTATGAAAGACGCTATATCAATGCAACTTCTCGACAAGAAAGGCATGTACAATAATGAATATCAAGGACACTGAAGGGAGTCACATTGCTAAGTAGATAATGGGTTTTTACAGGCAATGCTGAAGATAGATCAAATCAAGAGCATTAAGCACTTTTGAAATAGGGAAGTGCCGGCAGGGGAACGAGTTAAAGCCGCCATAAAAGAACACTTAGTGCTAGTATGGGTTTATGTTTAACACTCTATCACTGTCCTAGCTGAAGAGGAATAAAGTTTCTTCTTTATCAGGCAAAACCCAGGACTAAGTTTAAGTGCTTGCCTGAACCCAGGTGTAAAACAGGTACCAATGAAAAAGAAGTCTCGAAGGCTTGGCCAGGTGTTCCCATCCTGTTTGAATATTAATGTCAATTCAAAAGTTGGAACAACACTGGAATCATAAACAATCCGATCCAACTTTTTACACATGTTCTCGATCTCCATGTCGATGTAGATAATGGATCCACGCAGGCCACAGGGTTCACTGGATGACAGGCAGAGCACGTCCCTGGCTATCTTTTTGATCAGTCTTTCTGGAACCAAAACTTCAGAGCAGTGCAGCTTAGTCTTTTTAGCTCTGGATAGAGAGTTCTCAAAAAGCTTAGTCAAGTACAGACATGTTTGCTCTTCCTCATTTACACTGTTTGCAGGCAGCTCATGATCCCAATAATTAAGATCTGCAAGGAAGGAAAAAAAAAGTGTGAACGTTTAGATCACAAATAAAATAGAACACAAAGAGGCTTGGGCAGTAACTGCACTATGTGACACTGAGCTACACAACACAAAAAAAGACTGGGAATCTGCATTTTAAAGTGATGATTTGTGCAGTTAGCACATCTTAGGGAGAAAGTCTTTCCACTGGCAGGAAGATCAGTAACCAGAAGGCACAGATTCAAGGTAATTGGCAAAAGAACCAGAGGAGAAATAAGGGGAAAATGTTTTACATAGAGAATTGTTGTGATCTGGAATGCACTGTCTGAAAGAACAGTAGAAGATTCAATAACAAACTTATGAAAGGCAATTGGTTAAAAAATGTGAAAGTGGAAAAATTTGACGGGCCACGAGGAAACAGCAGGAGGAGTGGAACTAAATGGATAGCTCTTTCAAAGAGCCAGCATAAGCACAATGGGCTAAATGGCCTCCTCCTGTGTTGTACCATTCATTACAGAGTTTAAACCCTGGTCTCCTCCTTGTCATGTTCCCTTTCCTCCATCCTTCCCTTCTCCACAGCTCCTGCTGGAAATGCATGGGCAGATAGAATCAGGTTTGGCTCTGACACCACTTCTACTGGTCGCAGTTTGCCAACATAAACACCATCTATTCATATTGTGAAAGGTCAGCTGTTGCACAAGACCACATTAGCCCTGCCTGTACAATTGGAATGTACGTGAAGGCACAAGTCTGTTCCAGAAGGAGGACAACTGGACAACATTTGGGAAAACCACACAGTTCAGCAATACTACACCCCCTAAACATACCCCCACCAAAAAGACCAGACAGCTGCAAGTTGGCAACATTCATTTCATTCACTAAATTGCACCAACTTTTCTCAAGCTGTGGGATGTTGGGGATGGGTCACTTGAGGCACCCGACACCTCAGCTTTCCACCATCTTTCTTGTAGAATGACCTTAAGAAGCTGTAAGTGAAGGTCACCAGAGAAAGTGATGTCACATCATATGACCAGGGAGTTATGGGTGTAGCCCAACAGAATGAGATGTGTTTAGACTGGCTCCTGCAGTACTTCATTTGCCCAGGATTTACCCTGGATGCATTTCCAGTCCTCAAGCACCCACTAGAGTAAAGATCCTCGACCAAACCAGCATGAGGTCAAAGACTTGCCATGGCAATTGGTTAATAAGGTTTAAGCTTGGGGAACCTGTGCAAGCTCTTGCTCAGGCTCAACTCATGCACAGGCGTGGAGTTGTGTGTCAATCACTGGGCACCGGATGGTTCCTGCATTCACGCATTGCAAGTGCACAGACTATGTACTCATTTGCATATTAGCATGCACCCCCACCCACCAGCGGTCAGGCAGTGCCCAAATATGCCAGCCACCATTAAGAGAGATTTGCATTTTTATAGTGCCGTTCACAACATCCGGACATCCCAAAATGCTTTATTGCCGAATGAAATACTTTTTGAACTGTAGTCACTGTTGTAATATAGGAAACACAGCAGCCAATTTGCACACAGCAAGCTCCCACAAACAGCAATGTGATAATGACCAGATAATGTTGGTTGAGGGATAAATATTGACACCAGGGAGAACTCCCCTGCTCTGCTTCGAATTGTGCCCATAGGATCTTTTACATCCATCTGAGGGGCAGATGGGTCCTTGTTTAACACCTCATCCAAAGAATGGTACCTCTGATAGTACAGAACGAAGTGAGTGCTGCACGGAGAATGTCAGCCTAGATTTTTTGTGTTCAAGTCTCTGGAGTGGGATTTGAACTGACAACTTTGACTCAGAGGCAACAGCGCTACCCACTGAGCCAAGGCTGACACTAGGTATAAGCAGAAGGGCATATCCCTCCGCCCACCTCAGATATTCCAACAGTGAAAGGTAGAAAGCCGACACTTGCATATAATCCAGGCCGCCCCGCTAGCGCAGTGCTGCACCATCTAAAAGGCAGTACCAAGGGAGCGTTGCAGCTTCGGAGGGCCTGCCACACTGTCCAAAGTGCTGTCTTTCAGATGAAACGCTAAACCAAGGTCTCAACTGCCCTCTTAGGCAGATGTAAAAGATCCCACAACACTATTCAAGGTAGAGCAAGGAAGTTCTCCCCGGTATCCTGGCAAATATTAATCCCTCAACCAATGCTTAAAACACATGACTTGGCCATTTATTTAATTTGTCTGTGGGATCTTGCCGTCAGCAAAATTAGCTGCTGAGTTTCCTACAAGAGAGTGATTACACCTCAAAAATATTTCCCTGCATGTAAAGCACTTTGGGATGTCCCGAGTTCATGAAAGGCGCAAGACTTTCTTTCCAGTGTTCATATCAGGTGGGATGAAGGGCCTGTTTCCATGCTGCATAACTATAACTCTATATTAGTACAGTTACTTAGATACAGACTGAAGCTCCCTTTACACTATCCCCAATATGGCTCAGTCCCACCAGCACTTTCTGCCAGTTGATTAAATAAGGATGGGTGCCAAGGAGTCTATTGTTTTGGCCTGTGCATGCGGAAATCTGGGCTGAGTTTCCCCATTCTCTTCACTGGGTGTACCAGGAACAAGGCTGAATAGTGAGCTACACTTAAACCACATGCCAGAGAAGAGAACTGTTACCACCTTCAATTTGTTCCAGTTAGAATAACTAATGTATCATGTCCTGGGGAAACACTTCACCTCATTACACGGCTTCTGGAATATAGTGGAGCCTTCATTAAGTTGCACAAACAAAAGGCAAAAACTGCAGACAGCTGCAGAGCATCCGAGTTAAAAAAAATGTAACTCAAAATAAAGGTCAATGCAATTAAAATCCACCTCAACAATGAAACTATTGTGTTAGCTCAGTGTTGAGCACAGGCGTTTGCAGCTTCCAAAACTGGATCTACCAATATGAAAATTTATGTTAAGTCCGGTTTGCTTTGGGGGTGAAGGAATAGAGTGGCATTCAGTAATTTAAGAGAAGCGCCATAAAGGCAAATTTGGATTAATTTTAACAAAACGCAAATTAGTTTCATCATGCTGTTTATAAATACTTGTCTTTAATGCATAAAGAGTCACTGCATATAAACAACAATTTACCAGCCAGTTTACATTCTGATTATGCAAGATTTGCAAAATGCAAGTTTAGCACAAATACCTCCAGTTAAAGGCAGGAGGATATAAAAAGTGAATAAGAAGCTGCAATCAGAAAGCTCCTTCAGCAGCTTCCTCCCAACACCAGCACTTAAACAGCCCGCTCCCCCTCCCCTCCCCTCCCCCTGTAATGTCACACAGTGTAAACTTCGGGGCTGCTTTAATTCACTCACCCGCAGCATCGCTGAGAGGCGCCGGCCGCCGGCACTCGGTGTCTAACAGCTCGGAGACACAGTCAGGGCTCTTATTCTTGGAGCAGCTCGCTACCATCCTGCAGATAGACACAGGGGAACAAGTCAGTCTAATACAACACTGAAAGCGGCTACAATCCAGCAGGAACACAGGCTGCCTGACTGTTTAACACCCGGCCTGACACATTGTGTCTCTGACTGTCTCTGCCTCACTCTGTCCCTATCTCTGTGTGTATGTCCCCCTATCTATCTGTCTCTCTCTGCCCCTCTCGCCCTCTTAATCAGCTGCAACAGACACTGTGGAATGGATACATGTGACTGACGAATCACAGCGTCGCCTCCTTCCCCAGGCCCCGCCCCCATCAGTAACCCCGCCCCATTCGCTGGCCGCCCTGCGATAGAACTAAAGCGGCGCAGCGATTGGCTCGGCCCGTTAACAGGCTGCAGCCAATCAGTGTTGAGCCCTTCACACGCCCTTGCCCATTGACAAGGCTGGGGTTGGTGGTTGGGGCAGTGTGACGGATAAGAGGAGCATTTTAAACAGGGAAAGGCCATCAAGGCAACAACAAAACTTTATTTTCATAATCCAATGTAGAAAACTAATAAGATTACAAGTTGTTTTTACATAGTGCCTTTAATGTAGTGAAACATCCCAAGGTGCTTTTTCAGATAAACATCAACTCAGAGTTAAATAAGAAGACAGTAGGGACAGATGACCAAACACATTGTCAAAGAGGAAGGTTTTATGGAGCTACTTAAAGGAGGGGAGAGAGGTTTAGGGAGGGAATTCCAGAGTGTAGGGTCCAGGCAGCCAATGGTGGAGTGATGGAAGTGAGAAATGACCAACAGCTTCACAAAGGTTGGCACTATCCTGCAAAAAGCTGACAATTGAAAATTGATCCTGATTAGAAGTCTAGAACAAGTATAAACAAGTATTAGCACAGTCTTTGTAAATTAATATCCAGCATTGCTTCACTTGCACTGGAACGGGGGAGGAGAGCATTAATACAAGAATCCTTTCTTCAATATTCATTTCCTTGTTCCTGGTCCCTTCCAGTGCCATCCATTTTCTCTGTACATCATTCATTACCCCTTTCCCATTAACACTATTTTTACCCATGACCTGCAGCAAATAGAACTGTTTTAACCATTGCCTACCAAAGGTTCTGCAGTGGTTCAGTGAACAGTGCACTTTCTGCTGAGTCAGAAGGTTGTGGGTTTAAGTCCCATCTCAGAGGCTTTAGCATCTCACACTCCATTGTAATGATGCTATTGGTTAAAATGTTGAACAAGGCCCTGGTGGCTGTAAAAGATTCCACAGCACTATCTTGAAGAATGGGGAGTCCTGACCAAGGTTTACCCTTCAACCAACATCCTTTAAAAAAGCAGGTTGGTTGGCCATTGTCTCATTATAGTTTATGGGATCTTGCTGTGTGCAAATTGGCAGCTGTACTTCCTACATTGCAACAGTCACTACATTTAATTGTCTATAAGACTCTGGGACATTCTGAAGTTGTAAAACGTGCCACAGAAATGTAAGATTTTTCTTTTCATTAACAAAAGGAATCAAGTAAAAGTGATGTTGAGAAGAGACAGGCCAATGCAGATCAGGTGTCTGGAAGTGCTAACTTTCAATGTGAAATGTCATCATTGGATTCATATATTTTCTGTGATCAGCCCCACCTTATTACTGTTTCTCAATCCCATCTTCATAAAGATAGCTTGAAACCATTCATGTTATTGATTTCAGCTGTTATTTATTCCATAACTTTAAGTTTCACATGCCTTCACTATGTATTCCTAAATCTTACCATCTCGTGTACCACTTGGTTCATGAGGGTTGCACCAGTCTCACTCTTGTGAACTGCTTAACACTTAATTTGTTTTAAAATGTCATTCTTAAAAAAAGGGACTTTATACTTTATCATATGCATACAGCACAGAAGGAGGCCATTCAGCCCATCATGCCTGTGCCAGCTCTTTGAAAGAACTATCCAGTTAGCCCCACTCCCCTACTCTTTCCCCGCAGCCCTGCAAATTTTCCCTTTCCGAGTATTTATCTAATTCCCTTTTGAAAGTTACTATTGAATCTGCTTCCGCCGCCCTTTCAGGCAGCGCATTCCAGATCACAACAACTCACTGTGTAAAAAAAAAATTCCCACATCTCTCATATTGCTGCCTCTACAAAATGTGCAAGAGATCTGTTTATATTTGCTCACCTGCTTTTGAATTCCATTCCCCATCCCCATTTTATCTGTACACTGAACAGTCAGTGGATTGGATAGGTTGGATCTGACAGTCTCAATGGCTAACACTGCATCCAGTCAGTGCGAAAGGGAATAATCCAGGAATGTTTAACAATAGGAAAATGTACTAGGGACAATAAACATTAGCCTTTTTCAGGACACACTGTCTTTTCAATTTTGCACAATATTTGGTGTGGAACTGGAGAATTTAGAAGACGTGAAGATAAGCACAAACTTTAAAGCTTCCTAGTTTAACAGTGCAACCAATTCGTCTTAGTTTAAGAGGGTTTTGGGTATCCCTGTACACAAAACACAGAATGCTAACATGCAGGTACTGCAAGCAGTTAGGAAAGCAAATAGTATGTTATTATTTATGGCAAGAGGGTTGGAATATAAAAGTAAGGAAGTCTTGCTGCAATTGTACAGGGTTTTGGTGAGAGCACACCTAGAATACTGTGTACAGTTTCGGTCTCTCAGGATGGATATACTTGTCTTAGAGGAGGTGCAACAAAGGTTCACTCGATTGATTCCTGGGATGAAAGGATTGTCCTATGAAGACAGATAGATGAGCGTGTGCCTATATTCTCTGGAGTTTAGAAGAATGAGAAGTGATTGCGTTGAAACAAAAATTCTTTGAGAGCTTGACAGGGTAGATGCTGAGGCTGTTTCCCAGGCTGGAGAGTCTACAACACGGGGTTACAGTCTCAGAATAAGGGGTGAGCCAATTAAGATTGAAATGAGGAGAAATTTCTTCACTCAGAGGGCTGTGAATCTTTGGAATTCTCTACCCCAGAAAGCTGTGGATGCTCCATCGTTGAGTATATTTAAGACAGAAGTCGATTAATTTTTGGACACGAAGGGAATCAAGGGACATGGGGAGTGGGTGGGAAAGTGGAGATGAAGCAGAAGATCAGCCATAACCGTGCTGAAAGGCGGAGCAGGCTCAGGGACCATATGGTCTACTCCTGCTTCGATTTTGTGTGCTCTTAGTTCTGACGAAAGGTCATCAACCTGAAACATTGGGCACAATTTTCCCAGGCAAGGGAGGTGGGTTTGTGTGCGTGCAGGGAGTTAAATCCCCTGAAATTGACGTCAGGTTGGGATCCCAATGACATCCTGCCCTCCTCCGGGTTTCTGCAAGACAGGATTGAAAGCAAGTGGGGAAATTCCTTGGATTTGTCAGGTAAGTAATTAAGGTAGTTAAGAAGCCAATTAAAAAACAGTTTTAATTCTCAATTCTGGGTTTACCAGCTAGGGCAACTGTTTCTGAGCTGTCAGTAACCTGTCAGGATCACTGAGGCAAGTGCACAGCAGGAAAATCTTCTTCAGTAATACTGATAAACTAGGAAGACCTTGATCAGTAAAACTGAAGGGCTCCCACCATGGCCAGGTGAGAGGCTGCTATTCAAAGCATTTCTTCTCTCAGACTAGTGATTGCCAACTTGTTGGAGGCACTTCATCTGTCTACACCTTACTTACCTTCAGCTGCACTTCCCTGCTGCCAGCCTTCACCATAGCATGGCAGCAGCTTATGTAATTCCACCTTCCATCTCTGGTGAGGGGCAAGAACAGAAGTTACAACACTGCCAACTGGTCCAGCCATAGCAGGAGCAACACCAGCAGCAGCACAAGCGGTCTTCTCCTCAGCCATATACCCCTCCACAGGGCAGAGGGGATGGACACCGAGATCCAACTGAAAGGAGGCGAGACCCCCAACACAGGCTCTACAGTCAGGATCAGCTCCCTTGATATGTCTAAGCACCAGTGCCTCAGGGTGCTCAGGCTTTCACAGCAGATCATTGCTGTCATCTGCAGCCTCCTGGAACAAGGCCTCCTTCCCAGTGGAGCAGGTGGGCACACATTACCAGTGGCTGATAAGGTGCCTGTCACGGGAGGGCAACATCACCCCCCACCCCCCCCAACCAGGTCTCTCGCTAAGTTCTATACTCTCCTCATCTGCAAGGTGAGAAAGCAGAGGGGTGTGAGTGTTTGTATGTGGAGAGGAGGGAAGGACACAATTTGTGGAGGGTGACTGTGAGGCATGGGTGTGAGAGGGCAATAGGCTGAGGGTGAGTGTGAGTGTGAGTGTGAGTTTTAGCTGTTCAGATGGGGATGTCAGATGCCTGCAGAGAGAGGAATGAGTGGAGCTGCCAGGTGTATTGATCTGAGGTGTGATGTCGAGGAGAATGCTGGGCACCAGAAAGTGTTACGCCACTCACCCTTCAAACTCGCCTGAGGTCCTGAATCCTCTTCATGCACTGTCTCCAGGTTGGAGGGAACACACTCCTGCTGCTGATCTCCTCCATCACTTCTATCCACACCTGCTTGGTTGGCGAGGCTTCCCTCTTCCTCCCATCCTTAGAAGAACTCACTTCACTGCAGCCCCTCAGATCCCTCAGCAGGACCTTCAGGTAAGAGTGAGAGACCCGAGGGGACAACTTTCCCAGGTCTCCTCTCCATTCCTGCAGTTGCTGCAGCCTCAAAAATCCAAGTACTGCTGAGTCGATGTAACCCATACCATGGGCCCTTCAATTAATTCCATTGACAGATGCAGCACGTCACTCTGCCTGCCATGATTGGCTGGTGAACCTGGAGTAAGGGTGCTAATGCCGTGGCTGAGTTAAAGAGTCTCGGCAAAGCCCATACAAGCAGCATTCTGGTTCCCGACGTGCAAATAGTCCCACCATTTGACTAGGGACTAAGTTCAGAAAATTAAATCTGTTTCTCTCTCCACAGATGCTGCCTGACGTGTTGAGTATTTCCAGCATTTTCTGGGTTTATTTCAGATTTCCAGCATCCGCAGTATGCTTTAGACTTATTTAAGGTATACACTTATTGGTTGTGACTCTGTGTTTGCAAACTTAACAGGAAAGTCATGAACATTTTTTACAGATTTGAATTTCTCCTACATTTGCAAACAACATTACACATATTTCCTTGGGAGCTTATATTAGGATAAAGATCAGATAATTCAGTTCTCTAACTTTCCCTCTACTTTAGGAAGTTCCTTAAAACCTTTTTAGTGGCTTTCAAAAGGGAATTGGATAGTTATCGGAAGAGAAAACATTTGCAAGGCTACAGGAAAAAGGCGAGTGAGTGAGACTAGTTGAACTGCTCTTGCAGAGAGCCTGCACAGACACAATGGGCTGAATGGCCTCCTTCTGTGCTGTAACCATTCTATGATTCAATGGAAACCTATCTCTTTGACCAAGCTTTAGGTCTCCTGGCCTAATATCTCCTTATGTGGCTCAGTGTCAAATTTTGTTTGATAGTCGCTCCTGGGACATTTTACTATGTTAAAGGCACTAACTAAATGCAAGTTGTTGTTATTTAAAATAATTGTATTGTAGATGGTATTAATAGTGTAAGTTGAAAAAAAATTAAATTTGCAACATAATTGCCATCCACTGTCTCTTTGCTTAGCTCCCAATCTTTTCTTTTACTGATCTATAGATCTATAAATTGTATGAGATATTAACCATTGTTTCATTCCCTCTGGGGCCCTATTGTTTCCTTTATTAATTGCAGATGTTCTTCAGAGAAGGATAAGATTACATCCTTGTAACAGCTCTTTATTTCAATTTAATGATGGTAATCAGAAAGAAGCTAAAAATTCATCAGGTTAGCCAAAGAATTTCGTACAATGCAACTTAGGGCTTAGAGCAATTCTGTGATGCACAGTGTTCTCAAATATCAGGCATTGTCACTGACTCCCAAACTGAGTACTGAAAGCACTTTACTATTGTGGATGATTTGCTGGTATATGACGAGAGGATAGTGATTCCAGTCTCATTGCGGGCAGACATCTTGGAGAAAATACAGCAGGGCCACATAGGTATTATGAAATGCCGAGCATCGGCTCAGTCGTTTGTCTGGTGTCCGGGAATATCGAAAGATATTGAAGAAATGATTTCTTATTGTCAGGTATGCGCAGTGCACAGACCAAACCCGAGGAAACCCCTTATGACGACCCAATTTCCAACCAGACCATGGGAACGTCTGGGGATAGATCTATTCATGTTTAATGGGAAATCCTATCTGATTGTCATTGATTATTTTTTCAGGTGGATTGAAGTCAAACATTTGTACACAATGACTACTGAGACAGTCATTAACAGAGATCTTTGCAACACAAGGAATTCCTGACCAGATAGTTTCCGATCATGGTCCACAATTTGCAAATTACTACTTCACGCACTTTGCGGAAAACTGTGGATTTGCACATCTTACAAATTCCCTTAGATCTCAATCTAATGGTGAAGCTGAAAGAGGAGTCAGAACTATCAAATCACTGTCTGAGAGGATTGAAGATTTTCAAACAGCACTCCTGAGCTACAGATCAATTCCATTGTGATGTGGATTAGTACCATCAGAACTGTTGATGGGAAGGAAGTTTAGAACACAACTTTTCATCCTAACTAAAAAATTACTTCCAGGGCTTGATGTCCAGAATGATCAGAGAGTTCAAGACAGAGAAAAATCTTATTGAAAACAACAAACTTATAACTGTAATGGAGATATTGTACCAGGAATCTACCCAAGTTGATGGAAGGTATGGGGACGAGACCAAGGCAGAGAAGGAGTAATCGTCCAGAGAGATGAGAATCAACACTGACCTTATTTAGTACTAACTTCAGAAGGTACTAGAAGAAGAAACAGGTGGAATCTTATTTCTATTAATCAAAGACGTCAATCAGTCAGTCATACCAATGCAATGTTGTCGTTTATTGCATGGGAATGGAATATAAAAATAGAGATGTTTTGCTACAGTTGTACAGGGCATTGGTGAGACCACATCTGGAGTACTGTGTACAGTTTTGGTCTCCTTACTTAAGTAAGGATATCATTGCATTGGAAGCAGTTCAGAAAAAGTTCACTCGACTGATTCCCGGGATAAGAGGGTTATTTTTTGAGGAAAGGTTGGACAGGTTGCGTCTGTATTCATTGGAGTTTAGAAGGATAAGAGGTGATCTTATTGAAACATACAAGATCCTGAGGGGACTTGTCAGGGTGGATGTTGAAAGGATGTTTCCCCTTGTGGGAGAGACTAAAACTAGGGGGAACAGTTTAAAAATAAGGAGTTTCCCATTTAAGACAGAGATGAGAAGAAATGTTTTCTCTCAGAGGCTTGTGAGTCTGTGGAACTCTCTTCCCCAGAGATTGGTGAAGGCAGAGTCATTGAATGTTTTTAACGCAGAGGTAGACAGATTCTTGACAAACAAGGGAGTCAAAGGTTATCTCAGGGGTAGGCAGGAAAGTAGAGTTGAGTGCACAAACAGATCAGCCATGATCGTATAGAATGGCGGAGCAGGCTTGAGGGGCCGAATAGCCAACTCCTGCTTCTAATTTCTATGTTCCTATTTGGATGAACCAGATGTTGAACCTGAAATTCAGAAAGCACCGGATACAACAAACCTCAATGAAGGCTGTCCGGGTCAAGAAACAGGAGGTCAGAGAAAGACTACTAATCTTCTGAGTCTGAAAACACAATCAGGGGGAGTTGGGAAGCCTCCTGACAGATTGAATCTGTGATGTCAGAGATGTGGGGGGAGATGGGGTAGTATGTAAAAGTTAAAATGAATGTATCTAAAAAAGGACAAAGACTTGGATGATAATGGTTTGAAAGGGTTAATGTCTGGGACAGTGTGAGTAACACCACCCACTATAATGATGTCAGAGATCACATGAGAAAGAGACTTGAAGAGAAGAAGCAGCTTGGCATCAGTGGATTTAGACATGCTTAAGTAAAGCTGTATATAGTTCTTTAATATATAATAAACTAGTTATTGTTAAAACCTACCAAAGTCTCAGTCATCCCTCTGGCTAGACTAACCAAACATACAACACATAACAGATTGGAATATGAATACCATTAACTATAAGTCAAACAGAATATAAAGTCATCTCAATTTTAAAGGTCCTATGGCCAACTTTTGTAACACATTAATTATCTAAGCCAAACTAAAGGAGGCTCCTTGCACTGCAGTGAAGATTGGAGGTTCAGTAATTTTTCCCAAAATTTGCAGCAGGAAAGGGACAACTTTACTTTCCATAATTAGCACCATCTTCAGCAGCTAACTGACATTTTGGCAGTGATTAGGGTTTTTTCATGAGCATTGTGACAATTATCGGTCTCACCCCTCCAGGGACAACAGTGATGTAATAGTCTTCTTCCTGACATCTATAAGGACAAAACATACACACAACTACTTTAACCCATATTGTTTATTAAATTAAATGAACAGGCCGGGGCTCTTTTCTCTGCAAAAGAGAAAACTAAGGGGTGATTTCATTGAGGTCTTTAACATGATGAAATAGGGTAGACGTAGAGTCGATGTTTCCATTTGTGAGGGAGACCAGAACTTGGGGCCATCAATATGATAGTCACCAATAAATCCAATAGAGAATTCAGGAGAAACCTCTTTACCCAGAGAATGGTGAGAATGTGGAACTCACTACCACAGGGAGTGGTTGAGGTGAATCGTATCGATACATTTAAAGGGAGGCTGGATAAACACATGAGGGAGAAAGGAATAAAGGTTGCTGGCTAGATGAAGGAAATAGAGTGGGAGGAGACGTATGTTGAGCATAAATGCTGCATAGACTTGTTGCACCAAATGGCCTGTTTCTGTGCTGTAAATTCTATGTAACAAATGATTATCAGATAGCAAAATCTTCATTAGCAATATAGTTCAATCCGATGACTGACATCCACTGTGAGGCCTTCCTTTCCAAATGCTGCATGATGCTCATGATGCCTATGAAAAGGTCACCACAAATTAAACCATCGGATGAATGTCTGTGCAGATTGAAAGCAGATTGGGTGTAAATTAGGTGCAGATTGGGAGACCATTGGGTGCAGATTGGGAGCAGATTGAGTAGAGGTCACTCCACTTCTATATCTGTCCTATGCCTGACAAGCAGGCCCCTGTCATTTTATTTCATCATTTCGACTGTGTTCACCCAGTGTAGGATGTAACCCTCCTCATGCCTTTACCATCTATCTCAATTGCTTGCTGTTCTCTCTCACCCATGTGCTTTCTGGGTTTGATATTATGTCAATCTCCATCTTATTCTCGGTGTCCCCCTTCTTCTTTTCACTGTTCTTGGCTGCCACTCCATTAGCCTATTGTCCACCTATTATCATTTCTTCTTGCAATGGAAGACAAGAAAGAAACCAGGGTCTCCGTGTATCAATTTCAACCCCATAATCTCAAGACTTACTGATGACACCGAAGAAGGAGGTTTGGCAAACAAGAAGTGAAGTGACCTCTACTCAATCTTCTCCCAATCTGTGCCTAATTTACACCCAATCTGCACCCAATTTACACCCATTCGTCTCCCAATCTTCACCCAATCTCCACCCAAACAAACAATAAGTAAAAACTTCGGGAGTAGAAAAGGTTAACTGGAGACTCAACTGTTCTTTTTAAATTATTAATTGTTTTGATAGTGTGAGTAAGGAAAGATGATTTCCTTTGGTTGTGGAGTCAGTGCCATAGAGTCATCAATTTAAGAGAGGAGAGAGATTAGGAGAAATTTCTTTGCATACAAGATTTTTGGAGAACTTATTGTTTTGTGCAGGGACTGACTGAGGCAGATAACAGTGCTCCTTTAACAGACAAAATAAATAATATCTGAAGCAGAGGAATGTCCCAATACTACAGAGATGGAGTGGAGCAATGGGACTTGAGCTGGATTACTCTAGTGAAGAGATCGCACAGATTCTTTGGCCTCCTTATCTCGAGAGACGATGGGTAAGTGCCTGGAGGTGGTCAGTGGATTGTGTAGCAGCGCCTGGAGTGGCTATAAAGGCCAATTCTAGAGTGACAGGCTCTTCCACAGGTGCTGCAGAAAAATTTGATTGTCGGGGCTGTTACACAGTTGGCTCTCCCCTTGCGCCTCTGTCTTTTTTTCCTGCCAACTGCTAAGTCTCTTCGACTCGCCACATTTTAGCCCCGCCTTTATGGCTGTCCGCCAGCTCTGGGGAACGCTGGCAACTGACTCCCACGACTTGTGATCAATGTCACAGGATTTCATGTCGCGTTTGCAGACGTCTTTAAAGCGGAGACATGGACGGCCGATGGGTCTGATACCAGTGGCGAGCTCGCTGTACAATGTGTCCTTGGGGATCCTGCCATCTTCCATGGGGCTCACATGGCCAAACCATCTCAAGCGCCGCTGACTCAGTAGTGTGTATAAGCTGGGGATGTTGGCCGCCTCGAGGACTCTGTGTTGGAGATACGGTCCTGCCACCTGATGCCAAGTATTCTCCGGAGGCAGCGAAGATGGAATGAATTGAGACGTCGCTCTTGGCTGACATACGTTGTCCAGGCCTCGCTGCCATAGAGCAAGGTACTGAGGACACAGGCTTGATACACTCGGACTTTTGTGTTCTGTGTCAGTGCGCCATTTTCCCACACTCTCTTGGCCAGTCTGGACATAGCAGTGGAAGCCTTTCCCATGCACTTGTTGATTTCTGCATCTAGAGAAAGGTTACTGGTGATAGTTGAGCCTAGGTAGGTGAACTCTCGAACTACTTCCAGAGCGTGGTCGCCAATATTGATGGATGGAGCATTTCTGACATCCTGCCCCATGATGTTCGTTTTCTTGAGGCTGATGGTTAGGCCAAATTCATTGCAGGAAGCCGCAAACCTGTCGATGAGACTCTGCAGGCACTCTTCAGTGTGAGATGTTAATGCAACATCATCAGCAAAGAGGAGTTCCCTGATGAGGACTTTCCGTACTTTAGACTTCGCTCTTAGACGGGCAAGGTTGAACAACCTGCCCCCTGATCTTGTGTGGAGGAAAATTCCTTCTTCCGAGGACTTGAACGCATGTGAAAGCAGCAGGGAGAAGAAAATCCCAAAAAGTGTGGATGCGAGAACACAGCCCTGTTTCACGCCACTCAGGATAGGAAAGGGGTCTGATGAGGCATCGCTATGCTGAATTGTGCCTTTCATATTGTCATGGAATGAGGTGATGATACTTAGTAGCTTTGGTGGGCATCCAATCTTTTCTAGTAGTCTGAAGAGACCACGTCTGCTGACGAGGTCAAAGGCTTTGGTGAGATCAATGAAAGCAATGTAGAGGGGCATCTGTTGTTCGCAGCATTTCTCCTGTCTCTGACGAAGGGAGAACAGCATGTCAACGGTCGATCTCTCTGCACGAAAGCCACACTGTGCCTCAGGGTAGACGCGCTCGGCCAGCTTCTGGAGCCTGTTTAGAGCGACTTGAGCAAAGACTTTCCCCACTATGCTGAGCAGGGAGATTCCATGGTAGTTGTTGCAGTCACCGCGGTCACCTTTGTTTTTATAGAGGGTGATGATATTGGCATCACGCATGTCCTAAGGTACTGCTCCCTCGTCCCAGCACAGGCATAGCAGTTCATGTAGTGCTGAGAGTATAGCAGGCTTGGCACTCTTGATTATTTCAGGGGGGATGCCGTCCTTCCCAGGGGCTTTTCCGCTGGCTAGAGAATCAATGGCATCACTGAGTTCCGATTTTGTTGGCTGTATGTCCAGCTCATCCATGACTGGTAGAGGCTGGGCTGCATTGAGGGCAGTCTCAGTGACAGCATTCTACCTGGAGTACAGTTCTAGGTAGTGCTCAACCCAGTGGTCCATTTGTTTGCGTTGGTCAGTGATTATGTCCCCTGATTTAGATTTGAGGGGGGCGATCTTCTTGATGGTTGGCCCAAGAGCTCTCTTAATGCCATCATACATTCCTCTGATGTTTCCGGTGTCTGAGGCCAGCTGAATATGACTGCATAGGTGTTGCCAGTAGTCGTTTGCGCAGCGCCTGGCTGTTCT
Source organism: Heterodontus francisci (assembly GCF_036365525.1). Lineage (NCBI taxonomy): Eukaryota > Metazoa > Chordata > Chondrichthyes > Heterodontiformes > Heterodontidae > Heterodontus > Heterodontus francisci. The sequence continues at coordinate 284,353,311 of NC_090371.1, forward strand.
TTGTGCAGTGCTTCTGGCTGCTTTAAGTGCTACAGATGTTAACTCGCTGGGGGCTTTCTTGTAGTTCAACAGTGCAATGCGCTTAGCGGCTATGACAGGTTCCAGCTCTTCATTATGAGGTTGAAACCAGTCTGCATTTCTCCTCGCACAGATATGATGGGCCAAATGGACTCCTTCTGTGCTGTAAATGTCAATGGCTGTAAATTAGCATTCCTATACCTTTGTTCCTATCAATGTATACACATTCTTCAGCAAATAGGATTCAGGATTTTTAGATTTAGAAATGTATCCAGTTAATTGATTAGAAAGTTAGATGGATCCTGGTTTGCTTCTGTCTGAGCTTATTCACATTTTATTATGTAATGGTGTACAGATATTGGTTAATTGATATGTTCCACCGGCAGGAGGGTCAATAACCAGAGAAGACCGATTTAAAATAACTGGCAAAAAAGCCGGCGTGGAGAGGAAGAGAATTTTTTCACGCAGCGAGTTGTGGTGACCTGGAATGCATTGCCTGAAAGGATGGTGGAAATAAATTCAATAGTCTCTTTAGAATTGGCTCTCTACTTAAAAAGGAAAAACTTTTCAGGGTTGTGGGGAAGACCAGGGGAGTGGGACTAATTGGTAGCTCTGTCAGAGAGCTGGTACAGGCACAATGGGCCTCCCTCTATGATTCTATAATTTCAGTATCCTTCTGCTTTGCAGTGTTTTCTAACTAACACATGATGGCTTTATTGGTAATGTAGAACCAATTGCTTTATCCATCTATTTACAGACCAGTCTAGACCTGGGTCGGTCTCATAATCCTCAGACACTCTGCACTTCCCGGACCAGCTGTATATACAAGCTCCAGAGTAACTTTGCTTCCACTTTAAGATTTGATCTTGACAACTCTAATTTCCAGGGAAAACATTCTTAATTCAGCCCTGGCTTAAGTCCAGGGCCAGACGCTTCCTTAAATGAAAGAGAGTTTGTATAATACTCTGTGAATGTTAACGTTTGATACTTAGCCAACTGACTGGAATAATAGAGCACAGTTAAACATATAGGTAGAAAAAATACAAAGGGAAACCTTTAGACCTACAAGGTAATGCTATACCTGTACAAGACAATAAAAGGTCTTGTGATATTTTCTGAATACTATATTCATGTGAAAATAATAATTACAAGTTCTAATGTACTCTTTGTTGTTGCATTACTGAGATTAATACCCCCTCAAAATGATTCCCTTTTCTCCTGACCTCCCAAAGCTACGGATCATGTGCAGTTCAGAATGGAGGAGAACTCCCACAACATTACAATCGACTCTGGAAACCAGCAAACCCACTACTTTGTACAATCACCCGTTCATCTTAATAAAGGAAAAATAATACTGGATCATTGAATTAGATTTTCATCCAATGAAAGCATACCAATTTACAGACAGAATGCTGTACTCCTGGATTGCTTTTACTAATTACCATTGATACAGTGAAATGTTTTTCCAAATGTGAAAGAATCTAATTGTAGGTCGATCAATTTACCTGCATTTGGTACTTGGAAGTTGCCTATTCTGATTTATGTGGTGCCCATTCAGTGCCCTAGATTTGTAAGCTATTAGCTGAACAACAAACCAGTGGGGAGAACAAAGATAACATCAACGCAATAGCAAAGACCTGCTTACATTTCAACATCTTACCAACACATGGAATAAAACCAAAAAGCTACACACATTTATCTTGTCAAAGGTAAATTACTTGGGATTCATGTAGGGAATCATTGTGGCCATTTACAATGTGGAGAGAATCATTTCTGCCATAATGATTGAAATGAATAGCTCCCAAAGAGATTACTTCCAGATGGTTAAGACTGACATAATGCTTTACAATCCAGTAGTCTTTTAATTAAAAGAGACAGTGATCGTAAACAGCCAATCTATCAAAGATTGCAGAAAAGCAGAATAAATTTATATCAGCAAACCTTTGCAGCTTTTCTTGCGTCTTATCACAGAAGCCATTTATCAAAATAGTGTTACCAGCTGAGTGTAGGGCGTGAACTTCCTGTTTGTAAACTTAATTTCCTTTTGTTGATTTTTGCTCTGTCAACTGTTATCATTGTAAATTACTTTTTCATTTGATTTTTCAATGTTAACTGTCACAATGTAATGCAAGCTCTGGCCTTTAGTTGGCTCTATGGAGCAAATTTTTGAAATCTCTCTCCTAACTTTGTCACTATCTTATTTGCAGCCCCTAACGTTTATAAACAGCATGATTATGCAAACGTGATTTTCCCACTATGGGTGCTGGCCGGTATAATGTGGTAATGCTCCATAACAAGAATGATGTTATTGTGGATTTATCATGTGTTGGTCTTATAGGGAACATGCCAAGCTGTTAAATAAACACTGGAAATTAAATTATTTCTATTCTGTTTGAGTGCTGCTTTTTAATCATAATCACTGACCAACGCAAACAAATGGACCACTGGGTTGAGCACTACCTAGAACTGTACTCCAGGTAGAATGCTGTCACTGAGACTGCCCTCAATGCAGCCCAGCCTCTACCAGTCATGGATGAGCTGGACATACAGCCAACAAAATCGGAACTCAGTGATGCCATTGATTCTCTAGCCAGCGGAAAAGCCCCTGGGAAGGACGGCATCCCCCCTGAAATAATCAAGAGTGCCAAGCCTGCTATACTCTCAGCACTACATGAACTGCTATGCCTGTGCTGGGACGAGGGAGCAGTACCTTAGGACATGCGTGATGCCAATATCATCACCCTCTATAAAAACAAAGGTGACCGCGGTGACTGCAACAACTACCATGGAGTATAGGTGGACTGATTAGCAAGTTTGCAGTTCAGTAATCTTTATGTGGAGACCATTGCCACCAAAAAACACTAATTTTGAAACCAGCCACGTTTCTTACCTCATTCTTGTTTCGCTTCTAAGCTCAGAGTGTGAAGGCATGAGGTAATACTTCAGATGGAATGCAGCCCAGTTGCCAGCGCATTCCTTCAAGGGGGTGGGAGCAAGTGCTGACAATGAAATCCCTTTCATGTCACTCTATTTAACTGTGAGTAAATAACACTGGACGGAGAAGGAGCGGTGTGAAGGGTTAATTGCAGAGAGTGTTCAATGCAAAGAGTGAAAAGATGGTTGCCACTTGGTAATGTGCTTATTACAGCACATCTTTACAAAGCATGAGCAAATCCTGTTACCATGTCTGCACTGGACAGTTAACTTCCTCCTAGCATTAACTTACCATGTTGAGGAGGTGGGGGTGGAGGGATGGGGGGGATGGAGGGTGGGTTACACAGTGGTAATCACTTCTAAACCTACCTCCTTCCGAGGACTTGCAATATGGTCTTCCTGCTACTTTTCTCTGTTGGTCAAAAAGCAGGGTCCTCCTTTACCAGATCACTGGCTGTAACAACTCAGCTGATGACACTTGGAATTTGTTTACTCTGTACCCTGAAGAAGCAGCAGTCTCGAGCATATTATAAATGGCCTCCTTGGCCCTTTAAAGTGATGCAGCAATGCTAGCTTTACCTTCCCTCTCCAGAGGCAGACTACCTATAAAGAAAGAAAGGAGGAACATGTGCACAGCAAGCTCCCACAAACAGTAATGTGATAAAGACCAGATAACCCATTTTAGTGATTTTGATTGAGATAAAAATTGGCTGGGACACTAGGGAGAACTCCCCTGGTTGTCTTCGAAATAGTGCCTTAGGATCTTTTATGTCCACCTGAGAGGCAGCGAGGCCTGGACAACGTATGCCAGCCAAGAGCGACGTCTCAATTCATTCCATCTTCGCTGCCTTCGGAGAATACTTGGCATCAGGTGGCAGGACTATATCTCCAACACAGAAGTCCTTGAAGCGGCCAACATCCCCAGCTTATACACACTACTGAGTCAGCGGCGCTTGAGATGGCTTGGCCATGTGAGCCGCATGGAAGATGGCAGGATCCCCAAAGACACATTGTACAGCGAGCTCGCCACTGGTATCAGACCCACCGGCCGTCCATGTCTCCGTTATAAAGACGTCTGCAAACGCGACATGAAATCGTGTGACATTGATCACAAGTCGTGGGAGTCAGTTGCCAGCGTTCGCCAGAGCTGGCGGGCAGCCATAAAGACAGGGCTAAATTGTGGCGAGTCGAAGAGACTTAGTAGTTGGCAGGAAAAAAGACAGAGGCGCAAGGGGAGAGCCAACTGTGCAACAGCCCCAACAAACAAATTTCTCTGCAGCACCTGTGGAAGAGCCTGTCACTCCAGAATTGGCCTTTATAGCCATTCCAGGCGCTGCTTCACAAACCACTGACCACCTCCAGGCGCGTATCCATTGTCTCTCGAGATAAGGAGGCCCAAAAGAAGAGGGTAGAGGAATCCGCTTTGAATACTTAATGAAGGTTCACCAAGGAAAATTGGGCTGGTTCTCGGTGGTATAAAACCAGTGGGTGGAAGTACCGTTTTGGTGTTGTTTCGGTGTTAAATACACCATTGGTTATTTATGTTCAGCGTAGACTGTCAAAGGACATACTTGGTACCGACGTCGACAGAATCTTCCTATGTGAAGTAGGTGTCCTGGTTTACCCATTGGAGTCCCACAAAATCTTCTTCTGAATCACCAGATTAGGTAAATAATGGCTCCTGGGTGACAAATGTGTATTAGAGCCCTTTAATCACTGGCATTCTGGGTTAGATTCATGCCTGCTTTGATGTGATAAATGTCTTCTGGCTGCCAACTCTTAGAGTTTGGCATGAAGTGAATTTTGGCCATCCCATCACAGCTCCTAAAGTTTAATCTGTGCTATTCTTGATCTGGGAGTGTTGTTGATATTTGTCCGCACTAGAATTAGAAGATACAGTGAATGACAGGAACAATAGTTGAGTTTACAAACATCAAGAAAAAATAGAAAGACTTGCATTTCTATAGCAAATTTCATGAGCGCAGGATATCTCAAAATACTTTACAGCCAATTAAGTACTTTTGAAGTGCAGTCACAGTGTCAGTCAATGTGTGCACAGCAAGATCCCATAAACACCAATGCGATAATGACCAGATAATCTGATTTAGTGATATTGATTGAGGGATAAATATTGGCCAGGACACCGGGGAGAACTCCCCTGCTCTTCTTCAAAATAGTGCCATGGGATCTTTTACATCTACTTGAGAGGGCAGATGGGGCCTCAATTTAACATCGATTCTGAAAGACGGCACTTCTGACAGTGCAGCACTCCCTCAGCACTGCACTGGAGTGTCAGCCTGGATTTTGTGTTCATGTTTCTAGAACCAGCTAAGTTGTATCTCCTTTTGAAAACTACTTCTTTGTTATTTTCCCATCACCTATTTCCTGAGGGTGTCGACTTCTTGTTGGGGTTCAGTGCTCGTCACCCCAACGATCATTATCTGGCAGACCCTGTTAGACTTTGTCTCAGCGATCCAGTTCACCAATACATCCAGCCCTGCGACTGCTCCCCAGAATCAACCTGTTGACAAGCAGCAACTTTGTAAAACAGAGTGGTTATCCCTCTGCTCCATGAACACTGTCTAACGTTTAAATGGTGTTGTATGTGATATATGTGATATATGGTGTTGTATGTGATATATGATAATGGTGTTGTATGTGATATATGATAATATTCTGTAACAAAAGATTAATTACAGTTTAAAAAAAAATTAACTATTTAGGTTATTAAAAGAAAAAACAACTTTACATAGAATTACACAATATTTACAGCACAGAAACAGGCCATTCGACCCAACTGGTCCGTGCACCCCTCTTCATCTCACCTCATCACCATCTCCTATTCCTTTGTGTGTTTATCCAGCTTCCCCTTAAATGTATCGATACGATTCACCTTAACCACTCCCTGTGGTAGCGAATTCCACATTCTCACCACTCTCTGGGTAAAGAGGTTTCTCCTGAATTCCCGATTAGATTTATTAGTGATTATTTTATATTTATGATCCTTAGTTTTGGTCTCCTCCACAAATGGAAATAACTTTTCTCGATCTAGCTATCAAAACCCTTTATAATTAAGGCCTCTATCAGGTCACTGCTCAATCTCTTTTCTAGAGAAAAGAGCCCAGCCTAGAGAGTCACAAAGTTATAGAATCATAACTTCACAGAAAGTGGCCATTTGGCCCATCGAGCCCATGCCGGCTCTTTGAAAGAGCAATCCAATCAGTCCCACTCCTCCCCTCGATCCCCATAGCCCTGAAAGTTTATTTCCCTCAAGTGCCCATCCAATTTCCTTTTGAAATTATTCATCGTCTCTGCTCCAACCACCCTTGGAGGCAGTGAGTTCCAGGTCACTGTCACTCGCTGTGTAAAAAAGTTCATCCCCACATCCCCCCTGCATTTCTTTCCTGATAGTTATAACCTCTCAGTTCTGGTATCATCCTAGTAAACCTTTTTTGCACCTTCTCCAATGCCTATATATCCTTTTATACAATATGGAGACCAGAACTGTTCACAGTATTCCAAATGAGGTCTAACCAAGGTTTGAACACTGGGATGTCCAAGCTGTAGCCCTTGGTCACCTACGGTCCTCAAGCCAGCCCCTGAAGCTCACGTAACTCAACCCTACTTGGGGGCGAGTCTGCAATCTGGCACTTCTAATTAATGCAAGGAAAACCCCTGTTTCCTAAGGTAGGCTCTCTGTAAACTCTGGACTCCCCTGGGAGTTACCAGATAACATAAACACCCCGACTTTACTAAAGGCCTTGAGAAGATGGATTTAAACTTTGTGGGACCAGGTTTCTGCATCTCTGGGACCATAAATGGAGTGGACGTTGGATGGGCGGGAAGCATGGGAGTGTGATCTCGGGATTTGACAGCTCTGGAGCTGATACCAGAATTTAGGAATGCTGAGGAAATCTAGGAGCATAATGTGTCTGAGAATATTGGGATGGTGGGGAATAGACAGAGTTGGGACGGACTGTGAAAGACTTGGCCAGCTAGTGGAATTGAACAACAGGAGTCAGATGTGTAGGCAAAGGTTTGTTCTTAAAATAGTAGCGATATTGCTTCGGAGAACATCAGGGGCAGAAAACATTTACACCAGGAGTACAAGCATCTCTGTTAGAGTGAAATTCAAGCCCTAGGCTCCTGACTGTGCTCACACCACAAGGGGCAAGAATTAATAGGTGCATCCTGAGCCTATTAAAGAGTTGGGTAATTTTATTGGTAAATTGAATTATTTTTTATAGATTCACACATTCCTTGTTATAAATTTTATTTTAATCTGGATATGTTTTAATCTGGGTTCCTACACTACAACAATGACTACTCTTCGAAAGTACCTGAGGTTGTGAAAGATGCTATAGAAATGCAAGTCTTTCTTTTTTAATAAGCTGGTTAGGAAAAGAAAAGGAAATTGTAAAACATTTTCAAAATGTATTTGAGTAATTTACTTGGTTCTGTTTCCATTGCTTTGCTCTGTTTTGCAAGTTACTGAGTTCTGAAAGGATGTTGAAAAAATATTCAGCCACTTGATTGGATCAGCTTTGCTTTCCATTTTATTGGTAATTTTTAGAACTTAAGAATTAGGAGCAGGAGTAGGCCATTCAGCCCATCGAGCCTGCTCTGCCATTCAACAAGATCATGGCTGATCTTCCACCTCAACTGCACTTTCCTGCACAATCGCCATATTGCTCAATTCCCTTAGGACCCAAAACTCTATCAACCTCTGTCTTAAATATACTCAATGGATGAGTATCCACAACCCTCTGGGGAGAGAATTTCAAAGATTACAACCCTCTGAGTGAAGAAATTTCTCCACATCTCAGTCCTGAATGACTGACCCCTTAACCTGAGACTGTGAACCCAGTCCTAGATTCCCAGCCAGGGGAAACAACCTCTCAGTGTCTACCCTGTGAAGCTCCTTAAGAATTTTATATGTTTCAATGAGATCACCTCTCAACTCCAGGGAATATAGGCCTAGTCTACTCAAATATGGATGTGTTTCTTCATTACTGAGCTGTGTTTTATAAATTTTGAGTGAATCCAAAAGTATGTAATGTGGAAATGAGGGTGAATGAAAAAGTCTGACTCCAACGTCTAACATAGGGAGTGTGCACTATCACAGTGTGCTTCTGATGTGATAAATTTAGACTATGTTGTGATCTGGAATGCGCTGCCTGAAAGGGCAGTGGAAGCTGATTCAATAGTAACTTTCAAAGGGGAATTGGATAAATACTTGAAAGGGAAACATTTGTTGTGGGGAAAGAACAGGGGGAGTGGGACTAATTGGATAGCTCTCCCAAACAGCTGGTACAATCAGGATGGGCCGAATGGCCTTCTCCTGTGCTGTAGGATTTTATGATTTAAAAAAGAAATTGTATCAGTAACGTTTTACCTTGATATGTGGCAATGTTTAAGGTTAAAAATTAACTTTAAACTCATCAGCATTAACCATGTTCTGTGTTCACCATCTGTAGCCTTGAGCATTGGGATATTTTGGCCATCGGCCTGTTCCCATCTATATTTATTGAATACTGTAGCAATGAGAGACTGGGCACTGGATATGCTAGCACTCGCTAAGACAGGATTCGCAGTTCTCTAATTAGTTCCTGAATGTATTCCAAAGTTTCCCTCAGCATCAATTACTACAATCAACAAAAGCATCTTGCATTTATGTAGTGCCTTTAACATAGTAAAAACATGCCACGGCGCTTCACAGGAGTGTTAATTGGACAGAATTTGACCCCAAGCTGCATAAGGAAATATTGGGCAAGATTTTGCCCTTTGGGTCGGGACCCCGACATCAGGGTCAAATGGGGGGATCATAACCCACACTGTGGATGGGATTTTGTGTGGCTCCCTGCCGGGTTAGGTGGGGGTCACGGAGTATCACGACGGGTGGTGGGGATCGGGGCGGGTGGTCAGCAGGCCCAGGGATGGGATAGGGTAACAACAGCCTTCCCGCCCAGAGGCCAATTGAGGCCCTTAAGTGGCCTATTAATGGCCCATTAAGGGCTTCTTCCAGCCACACTGGGCGCATGGGCAATCCATGGCCCACGGAGGAAGCCTGCCGGAAACCAGTTCACCCTCGTTAGGTAAGGGAATCAAAGATTATCGGGGATAGATGGGAGTGTGGAATTCGAGACAGAAACAGATCAGCCATGATCTTATTGAATGACGGAGCAGACTAGATTGGCCGAATAGCCTTCTTCTGCCCCTAATTTGTATGGACTGCATGACCACCCCCCACCCCTACCCCCACCTCAGACAGGCCCCAGTGATCCGCCTCACTCACCTCAGGTCCAGGGATCCAGCGCTGGGCCTGGGTCTGAGGCATCTGCAGTACCGGCAGTGGCCACAGCTCCCAGTGTCGCTGCTGATACTGCTGAGCTGCCAGCCCTCTGATTGGCCGACAGCTCTTGGAGCCAGGATCCCTGTCTTTAAAGGGGCGGAGTCCTGGCTCCTGAAACTGATTTAAAAAGACTGGAGAATCACTCTGGGGCAGCAGGAAAAGGCCGAGGCAGGGAATAGTCACCCAACAGTGATTTGCCGAATTGGCCAAGTCGTGGCCAGAGGACAGGCTTTTGAAGCTGAAGGTTAATAGGTCACTGTCCAGCACAGACAAGGTCAATAGGTCTGCCCAACAGTTTGAAGTTCAGATAATAGAGAGAGAGAGAGAGCCTCCATTTTGAGGCTCCCTCTCTCCAATACTTTAAAAGTGTCTTCAGCAGCTGGACCACCATTTTGGAGGGGGAACCCTCTCCACAGGGAGGCCTGTGGCTGCAGCTGTGGCCAGGCAGGGAGAGCCTCAAAGCCTCCCTGGATCTGCTGCCAGGAGGCAGCTGTCCAAGTCCCTGATGCCCCAAGGAGCCCAGAGGCTGACTGGAAAATTCCAGTCTCAGGCAATATGCCTTTAAAGACCCTTAATTGGCTACCCAATTAATTGGCTACGAAATTAACCTTAATTGGGAAGGATGGCATCACCCCTGAAATAATCAAGAGTGCCAAGCCTGCTATACTCTCAGCACTCCACCAACTGCTTTGCCTGTGCTGGGATGAGGGAGCAGTACCACAGGACATGCGCGATGCCAATATCATCACCCTCTATAAAAACAAGGGTGACCGCAGTGACTGCAACAACTACCGTGGAATCTCCCTGCTCAGCATAGCGGGGAAAGTCTTCGCTCGAGTCGTTTTAAACAGGCTCCAGAAGCTGGCTGAGCGTGTCTACCCTGAGGCACAGTGTGGCTTCCGAGCAGAGAGATCGACCATTGACATGCTGTTCTCCCTTCGTCAGCTGCAGGAGAAATGCCGTGAACAACAGATGCCCCTCTACGTTGCTTTCATAGATCTCACCAAAGCCTTTGACCTCGTCAGCAGACGTGGTCTCTTCAGACTACTAGAAAAGATCGGATGTCCACTAAAGCTACTAAGTATCATCACCTCATTCCATGACAATATGAAAGGCACAATTCAGCATAGCAGCACCTCATCAGACCCTTTTCCTATCCTGAGTGGTGTGAAACAGGGCTGTGTTCTCGCACCTACACTGTTTGGGATCTTTTTCTCCCTGCTGCTTTCACATGCGTTCAAGTCTTCAGAAGAAGGAACTTTCCTCCACACAAGATCAGATGGCAGGTTGTTCAACCTTGCCCGTCTAAGAGTGAAGTCCAAAGTAGGGAAGGTCCTCATCAGGGAACTCCTCTTTGCTGACGATGCTGCTTTAACATCTCACACTGAAGAGTGTCTGCAGAGACTCATCGACAAGATTGTGGCTGCCTGCAACGAATTTGGCCTAACCATCAGCCTCAAGAAAACGAACATCATGGGACAGGACGTCAGAAATGCTCCATCCATCAATATCAGCGACCACACTCTGGAAGTGGTTCAAGAGTTCACCTACCTAGGCTCAACTATCACCAGTAACCTGTCTCTCGATGCAGAAATCAACAAGCGCATGGGAAAGGCTTCCTCTGCTATGTCCAGACTGACCAAGAGAGTGTGGGAAAATGACGCACTGACATGGAACACATAAATCCGAGTGTATCAAGCCTGTGTCCTCAGCACCTTGCTGTACGGCAGCGAGGCCTTGACAACATAAGTCAGCCAAGAGCGTCATCTCAATTCATTCCACCTTCGCTGCCTCCGGAGAATCCTTGGCATCAGGTGGCAGGACCGTATCTCCAACACAGAAGTCCTCAAGGCGGCCAACATCCCCAGCATATACACCTTGCGGAGCCAGCGGCGCTTGAGATGGCTCGGCCATGTGAGCCGCATGGAAGATGGCAGGATCCCCAAGGACACATTGTACAGCGAGCTCGTCACTGGTATCAGACCCACCGGCCGTCCATGTCTCCACTTTAAAGACGTCTGCAAATGCGACATGAAGTCCTGTGACATTGATCACAAGTCGTGGGAGTCAGTTGCCAGCGATCGCCAGAGCTGGCGGGCAGCCATAAAGGCGGGGCTAACGTGTGGTGAGTCGAAGAGACTTAGTAGTTGGCAGGAAAAAAGACAGAAGTGCAAGGGGAGAGCCAACTGTGTAACAGCCCCAACAAACAAATTTTATCTGCAGCACCTGTGGAAAAGTCTGTCACTCTAGAATTGGCCTTTATAGCCACTCCAGGCGCTGCTCTGCAAACCACTGACCACTTCCAGGCTCTTACCCATTGTCTCTCGAGACAAGGAGGCCAAAGAAGAAGAAGAAGAAGAAGAATTGGCTACCCACTGCTTGCAGGCAGGAAACCCTGTCCCCTTCCCACAACGCCCCCACCATGCAGCCTCTGGGAAAATGGTCTGGGGTGGGATGGTGCTGGTAAACTCTGGCTGGCGGTGCAAAATTCTGTGCCTGTCCGCGCCTGTACTCACCTGCATCGGGGCCTAAATTCCCTGCCCATTGGAACAGTGACCAAAAGCTTGGTCAAAGAGGCAGGTTTTAAAGAGAGTCTTATAGGAGGAAAGTGTAGAGAGGCAGAGAGGTTTAGGGAGGAAATTCCAGAGCCTAGGGCTCAGGCAGCTGAAGGCACGACCATCAATGGTGGAGTGAAGGAAATTGGGGATGTGCCAAAGGCCAGAATTGGAGGTGCGCAGAAATCTCGGAGGGTTGTAGGGCTGGAGAAGGTTACAGAGAAAGGGAGGGGCGAGGCCCTGAGGGATTTGACCACAAGTTTGAGATGTTACTGGACCAGAAGCCAATATTCATAATCTCCACATTGATGACAGTTCCCAGGAGTGAGGACAGAGCTGTGGGAACTTTCCCTGACTTTACTCTGAGCTAGTAAATATCCTGCTCTGTGTGACTAGGATGCGGTCCAGAGCATCTGGAACTGGGTGGTTCATTTTGGCAACTCACCCAGTGAGTGGAAAAACAGTAGGAGACAAGGACTGATTGTGGCTTCATTAACAACAGCAAGGCAGTGGGAACAATGCCATATCGCAGAAGTTTCTGGAATTGGAGATACAGCATCTATTGTCAAACAAACCTCTCCCTGTGGGGGACATATAGACAAGGTGTTCAAAATAGACTGTTCCAGAAGCTCAGCTCGAGTAAGCTAGGTAACACATTTGCTCTCCTTTTTAAAAAATTTAATGATCAGGCAAATAAAATAATGAAATAGATCTGTTGCTTAGTAACTATAATATAAATCCATTTGATGTTCCATTAGAGCTTGCTGTTGAAATGTGATGTAAAATGAAAGAAGAAAAAGCAAGTGACACGTGACAAAGAACATGGAGTAAGTGATTTAATCAGCTCGGGAGGCTCAGAGTGGGAGCAGGAAAGAAAAGAATGAATTCAATGTGACATCCTGGTAACAGCTCTTTACAGAGACTGCCGAGCTGGTCATCCAATCATCAAATGAGGCCATGTGGGTGGAGTTCAGAAATAAAAAAGGGGCAGCCACACTACCAGGAGTGTACTATAGACCCCCAAATAGTGAGATGGAGGTAGAAGAACAAATATGCAGCACATTTATGAGTACAAAAATTATAGGGCAATAATAGTTGGGGATTTCAACTACATCAGTATCAACTGGGATACAAACAGTGTGAAGGGCACAGAAGGGACAAAATTCTTCAACTACGTTCAAGAGAACATTTTTAGCCAGCATGTAACAAGACCAACGAGAGGGGGTGCAATTCTAGATTCAGTCTTCAGTAATGAAGTTGGGCAAGTGGAAATAGTGGGTGACCATTTTGGAGATAATAGTTAGTTTTAGCATAATCATGGAAAAGGACAAAGATAAAACAGCAGTAAAAGTTCTAAATTGGGGGAGGGCAAATTTTACGAAACTGAGAGGTGACCTGGTGAAAGTGGACTGGATACAGCTACTTGAAGGAAAATCAGTGGCAAACCAGTGGGAGGCATTCAAAAGTGAGGCACATTGTAGGCATGTCCCCACAAAGATAATGGGTGGTACTGCCAAATCTAGAGCCCCCTGGTTATCTAAAAGCTTACAGGGTAAGTTAAAGCAGAAAAAGGAAGCTTATGACGACCATAAAAACCTTGATACTTTAGAAAGTCTAGAGGAGTATAGAAAGTGCAGGGGTGAAGTAAAAAAAAGGAAATTAGAAAAGCAAAGAGAGGACATGAAAAATTATTGGCAGGCAAAATCAAGGAAAACTCAAAGATGTTTTATCAGTACATTAAGAGCAAGAGGATAACTAAGGAAAGGGTAGGACCTATCAGAGATGTACAAGAAATTTATGCATGGATGCAGAAGATGTGGGCAGGATTCTTAATGAGTTTTTTGTCTCTGTCTTCACAAAAAAGAGGGTTGATGTAGACATTGTAGTTAAAGAGGAGGAGTGTGAAATTTTAGATACGATAAGCATATTGAGCGAGGAAGTACTAGAGGGTCTGACATCCTTGAAAGTGGATAAATTGCCAGGGCCAGATGGATTGCATCCCAGGTTGTTAAAGGAAGCCAGGGAGGAAATAGCAGATGCGCTGGGGATCATCTTCAAATCCTCACTAGATACAGGAGAGGTACCAGACAATTGGAGGTCTGTGAACATTATACCATTGTTTAAAAAGGGTGTGAGGGATAGGCCAAATAATTATAGGCCAGTCAGTCTGACCTCGGTGTTAGAATCTATTCTGAGGGACAGGATAAACTGTCACTTAGAAAGGCACGGATTAATCAGGGATAGTCAGCATGGATTTGTTAAGGGAAGTTCATGTCTTACTAAGTTAATTGAGTTTTTTGAGGAAGTAACAAGGAGGATTGATGAGGGTAGTGCAGTGGATGTTGTCTACATGGATTTTAGTAAGCCATTTGACAAGGTCCCACATGGCAGACTGGTCAGTAAAATGAAAGCCCATGGGATACAGGGGAATGTGACAGGTTGGAACCAGAATTGGCTCAGAGACAGGAAACAAAGGGTAGTAGTCAACAGATGTTTTTGTGAATGGAAAGCTGTTTCCAGTGACGTTCCACAGGGCTCAGTGTTGTGTCTCTTGCTGTTTGTGGTATATAATAATGATTTGGACTTAAATGTGGGAGGCATGATTGGGAAATTTGCTGATGACACAAAAATTGGCCGTGTAGTTGATAGTGAAGAGGATAGCTGTAGACTCCAGAATGATATCAATGGTTTGGTTGAGTGGGCGGAAAAGTGGCAAATGGAATTCAATCCAGATAAGTGTGGGGTAATGCATTTGGGGAGGGCAAATAAAGCAAGGGAATACACAATAAACGGGAGGATATTGAGAGGGGTAGAAGAAGTGAGACACCATGGAGTGCATGTCCACAGCTCTCTGAAGGTGGCAGGACAGGTAGATAGAGTGGTGAAGAAGGCATATGGAATACTTTCCTTTATTGGCCAAGGTATAGAATTCAAAAGCAGGGATGTAATGCTGGAACTATATAAATCGCTGGTTAGGCCACAGCTGGAGTATTGCGTACAGTTCTGGTCACCACAATACAGAAAGGACATAATTGCTCTGGAGAGAGTGCAGAGGAGATTTACAAGAATGTTGCCATGTTGCCAGGGCTTGAAAGTGACAGTTATGAGGACAGATCAGATCATCTAGGGTTGTTTTCCTTAGAACAGAGGAGGCTGAGGGGTGACTTCATTGAGGTGTACAAAATTATGAGGGGTCTAGATAGATTAGACAGGAAGGATCTGCTTTCCCATGTGGAGAGATCAATTACCAGGGGGCAAAGATTTAAGGTGATTGGTAGAAGGATTAGAGGGGGCATGAGGAAAAACTTTTTCACCCAGAGGGTGGTGGGTGTCTGGAATTCACTGCCAGGAATGGTGGTGGAGGCAGAAACCCTCAATTCTTTTAAAAGGTACCTGGACATACAGCTGAAATGCTGTAACCTGCAAGGCCAAGGACCAGATGCTGGAAGGTGGGATTAGATTGGGCGGCTAGTTTTTCAGCCAGTGCAAACACGATGGGCTGAATGGCCTTCTTCTGTGCTGTAGGTTTTCCATGGTTCTACGATTCTAAATGTCCATCTCTGAGTCAGGGAATGATAGAGTCACAGAGACGCAGAAGGAGCTTCTCTGCTCTAAGGAGAAAACTCCCAGCTTCTCCAGTCACTCCACATCCCTGGAACCCTTCCAGTAAATCTCCTCCACACCCTCTCCAAGGCCGTGACATCCTTCCTAAAGTGTGGTGCCCTGAATTGGACACAATACTCCAGCTGCGGGCTAACCAATGATTTAGAAAGGCTTATCATAACATCCTTGCTTTTGTACTCTGTTCCTCTGCATAGAAAGCTAGCGTTCCCATATGTAGTGTGTTTTTAAAAAGAGAGAGAGAGAGAGAATAGAGAACAATACAGCAAATTTAATTTCACTTTGATGGAGTGAGTGCACTGTTGGAAGAAGTTACAGAAAGCTTGTAATCTGGAGATACTCAGGAGGTCAGGCAGCATCTGTGCATCTGTGGAGAGAAAAACAGTGTTAATGTTTCCTGAGGTTCTTGTGACCTGAAACGTTAACTCTGCTTCTCTCTCCACAGACACTGCCAGACCTGCTGAGTATTTCCAGCATTTTCTGTTTTTGTTTCAGATTTCCAGCATCTGCAGTATTTTGCTTTTGCATTAAGCTGGAAACCTTGTTATTGAATTTAACGAAACATCTTATTGTGGGGGAGCACTTTTAATATACAAAGGATAATTTCTTTGAGCAGAGAGGTTACTTTCTTAACTATTGAATACATTCTATTTGAGCTCTGCTGCATCAATGATCAATCGACATGAGAAAGGACTATAAGGGCACCTGTGTAAATGTTATGATTCCGCACTGCTGGTTTAGAGCTTAATGAGAGGGGAGAATTAGTGCAATGAGGATTGAATCCCTGAGATGTGTTTCTGCTACTTGAATCTCTGCACCAGGAGCTTTAAGGATTAAAATTAACCTCAATTACCCCAATTCCCCAAACCAAATGCTATAATATATGAAATACCTTGATAACAGTGTGCATTTCCTGGGTCATCCCGACCTATTGTAACACTTTTCCCATCACACTTTCCTGACAGTGTATCCATTAACTCACCTGCTGAAATTACTGTAGGATAGAGAATCATACAGTATCAAAGGCCATTGTGCCTGTGCCAGCTCCTTCAAAAAGCTGGCTAATTAGTCCCACTCCTCTACTCTATCCCCATATTCCTGCAAATATTTCCTTTTCAAGTATTTATCCAATTCCCTTTTGAAAGTTAGTATTGAATCTGCTTCCACCGCCCTTTCAGGCAGCGCATTCCAGATCACAACAACTCGCTGTGTTTAAAAAACATTTTTCTCATCTCCCCCTCTGGTTCTTTTGTCAATTATCTTAAATCTATGTCTCCTGGTTACTGACCCTCCAATCAACACTTCTCCTTATTTACTCTAGCAAAACCCTTCATGAGTTTGAACGCCTCTATTAAATCTCTCCTGTACTTTCTCTGCTCTAAAGAGAACAATTCCAGCTTCTCTCTCTCCCCAATCCAGTCTGCGTATTCATATAATCTAATCACAGTAATCAATGGAATATTTGAACAATACTATCTTATCGAAGAGTTCCTTCACAAGTTGGTTTCTGGATTTTATGACTGATTTAGTGCCTAGATACTCTGTAAGCAGAAGTTAATTATTTAATATGTTCATGTGGACTAACTTAATTGCAGTGGGCATTTTCTAGTTGCACATTTCCAACTGTAAAACCGCTGAGCTGTGGGCGTCGCTGGCTAGGTCAGCATTTATTGCCCATCCTAATTGCCCTTGAGAAGGTGGTGGTGAGCTGCCTTCTTGAACCGCTGCAGTCCATGTGGGGTAGGTACATCCACAGTGCTGTTAGGAAGGGAGTTCCAGGATTTTGACCCAGCAGCAGTGAAGGAACGGCGATATAGTTCCAAGTCAGGATGGTGTGTGACTTGGAGGGGAACTTGCAGGTGGTGGTGTTCCCATGTATTTGCTGCCCTTGTCTTTCTAGGTGGTAGAGGTCACGGGTTTGGAAGGTGCTGTCGAAGGAAGCTTGGTGCGTTGCTGCAGTGCATCTTGTAGATGGTACACACTGCTGCCACTGTGCGTTGGTGGTGGAGGGAGTGAATGTTTGTGGATGGGGTGCCAATCAAGCGGGCTGCTTTGTCCTGGATGGTGTTGAGCTTCTTGTGTAAGCTCATATCAGGAAATAACACACACTGCACATTTTACCAAACAATTAGTTTAACTGGTGGAAAATGATGGTCAGTGTGTGCGTGTTTTCCTGATACCTGCTCCAGGCAGGTCAGCCTCAGTACTGGGAGAACACAATTAGAAAATGTAATCTTATATGGTTGTAAAAAAACTGATGGAGCCATTGTCACAGGAGACAATGTAGGTTTGAAGGGTGAATGTCCTGTTGAATTAAAGTTACAGCTCTGATTGGAGAGAAGGATAAACAGAACACTAGGGAGGGAATTTTAACCTCTTCCTGTGGCGGGTTTGGAGGTGGGGAGAGCATATAATCAGGTGGGATGGCGGGGCAGGGCTGTTCCCGCCACCTTCCCACCTCCACCGAAATTAAGTCTGGGGCAGGAAGGCCTCCACTGCCGCAATTAGCCAACGGCGGGCGGGCCTGTCACTGCACAGGAAACATGGCAAGAAAAACCGTGCAGGCTGCTTTCCGGCTCCGGGGAAGGTGGCAGTGGGGTGGGGTCCCCCGTTAAAAGGCCTGAACGAAGGATTCAGCAACGGGAAGGGGTGTCTGCTGAGAGCCTCCTCCTGCCATTGCTACCAACCCCCCTACAGTCCCCTCTCCCATGAGACCCCTCCCATTCTGACTTACTTGTGGCCTGGGTCCACACCGCTCCTAGGCCTCTGGTGGGTGCTCCACCAGCAGCAGCCACCGTCTCCGCAGTGATGCTGCTCAGTTAAAGAGCTGCCAGCCTCTGATTGGCCAACAGCTCTTCCAGGGCAGGATTTCCATTGCCGGGGTCCTTGATCCCCTGGAAGGGCCGGCACTGTCTAGTTAAGTGTTTAATTGGCACTTGATTTGATGTGCCTCCCACAGAAGGGGCAATGCGGGGTTCTTGGTGGCACTTTTGCTGGAGGTCGAGACCCCCATCGCCCGGCCAAGGTCTTTCTTTTCACTAGATTCTAGTAAGACCCCCTTTTAAAACGGCGTTGGCCGTGTTGCTGGTGTTAACGAGGCAGTAAAACTGCAGGGCCAATCTGAGGCTGTTTCTGCCCCATTGATGCCAGGTGAAGGTCACTCTGAATTGAAACCAATATGTGTAAGTAGAGCTTTCAGAACCATCTGAACTTCACTAATATGTTGCTGTTGTCATGAACACATGCTGTGCTGAATTATATCTTTTTAAACCATCGGTTGGAAGCCTAAATTAAACTTTTAAAAAGAAAGCAGCTGCAATGGGCATCACTATTTGCATTGAAATACCTCACATTCCAAGGGATTGAGGTGGAGGCAAATGTCTGGTTAAGCTCCCACTAGAAAACTGGCTTGCCTGCTTTACCTCCATTAACAAGTCATTCAAAGTCTTCTTGGAACATTAACACTGGTGGAGACAAACCTCAGAGGGTAAACACTGAAACAATGGGACCAAGAGAGAGATTGGAATTCTTAAGGTGTGAACTAATTAAGATACAAAAGAGAGAATACACTGGACAATCATGTGACAGTCTCTCCGTCTATGTGAAAACTGGCAGTTTCTTCTTTCTGCAACAGACAAGCATCTGAGTTTAACCAGTGCAGGACCCAAGTGGGGGTCTGCCCCTCTCTCTCTCTCTCTCTGTCTCCAGACAATGCTGTAAGTTCGAACCCTGCCTGCGGGCTGCAAAACATCCAAGTCTATTGTTGCTGCAGAGACCTGGAGGAGAAAATCATCTACATCACTGTCTCCAAAAAACCCTGAACCACGTGACCACCTCTAGCAGCTAGAAACTTCAGGCCTATGAGTTCAGCTGGAAGACCACTGAATTACCAGACTCCACAGACTATATATTCTTTTAATTGTTCTGGTCTCTAATCCAACCAATCTATTATTCTTCACTCTGTAACCTATTCGTGTGTGTGTGTGTGTGTGTGCACGTGAAATTGGAGCGTAGTTTATTATTCTACTTAGATCATGTTTTGATTTAAAGTACAATAAATTAACTACTATCTTGTTTAAACTCAAGAAAACCTGTCTGATTGGTTCTTTTACGATCATAGCATTAAAAGGGTTAAACACTCACTGATTTGGTAAGCACATCCACTGTTTAAAAGAAATAAACCTTGGTGCTGTCAAACAAGGAGAGGGACAAGAGGGAGCCTTTTGACCCCTCCTCGCCTGATCATAGCACTGCTTTCCGTAGGAATCCTCATTAGCCCCAACTAGAACTCCTCCTCCTTGGTGTCAAAACTCCCAGGTGCGCTAACTTAAAAAAAAGTAATGAACTTCTATTTCTGTATACTGGCAACCTGATGATATGTAATCCTGAGGTATTACCAACAGCTGATACCAGCCAAGGAATGAGCTGATCTTGGTGGTTTCAGCTTTCATTTGCCCTTCCAAGCCTTCTCAAACTGACTGCAAGGAATTTATTCACTTTCTCTTTTTCCCTCTTCATGGAAATGGCAACATGGAAAGAAAACCATTACAAAGGAGCAAATCCGCCCCCTGTCGGCTTCCATTCTACAACAGAAGTTGGGTGGTGCACATGGACAGATAGGAAGAAGGCAGAGAGAGATTTGGAAGGCAGTCCTTTTATAGATGCTGGTACAAAGTCTAACTTCATCTAAGCACTGGTCATCTCCAGCTTTGGTTTCGGGATTTCTTGGATTTGTTTATTTTCTGTAAAACTTATATTTAATACTAGTTTTTACATTGTATGACCTTTTTTTTTGATTAGATTAGATTAGAGATACAGCACTGAAACAGGCCCTTCGGCCCACCGAGTCTGTGCCGAGCATCAACCACCCATTCATACTAATCCTACACTAACCCCATATGCCTACCAAACATCCCCGCCTGTCCTTATATTTCCCTACCACCTACCTATACTAGTGACAATTTATAATGGCCAATTTACCTATCAACCTGCAAGTCTTTTGACTTGTGGGAGGAAACCGGAGCACCCGGAGAAAACCCACGCAGACACAGGGAGAACTTGCAAACTCCACACAGGCAGTACCCGGAATCGAACCCGGGTCCCTGGAGCTGTGAGGCTGCGGTGCTAACCACTGCGCCACTGTGCCAGTTGTCATGGGGATGATGTGTTCTGCTTCTGGGTGTAAACACGTGCCTTCAAGGAAATGACACAGATTTAAAGAGATATTGATGAAGGGTTTTGACAGAGTAAATTTCCACTGTTTCCACTGGCAGGAGGATTGGTAACCAGAGGACACAGATTTAAGATAATTGGCAAATGAACCAGAGGGGAGATGAACAGAAATGTTTTAATGGAGCAAGTTATGATAATCTGTAACATACTGCCTGGAAGGGCGGTGGAAGCAGATTCAATAGTAACTTCCAAAAGGTAATTGGATAAATACTTGCAAAGGAAAAATTTTCAGGGCTATGGGGAAAGAGCAGGGGGGAGGGTCTAATTGGACAGCTCTTTCAAAGAACCAGCACAGAAATGATCGGCCAAATGAGTCAGAACAATTCTCCAAGCTTCAAAGCAAAACAAAAACCCACATTAAACCCGCAACTTCTACAGAAAAAAGTTTCTGAAAGATAAATTCACAAAATCAATTGGAAACATAAGAACATAAAAAATATATGGGGGAGTAGACCATTCGGCCCCTTGAGCCTGCTCTCCCATTCAATACGATCATGGCTGATCTTCTGCCTCAACTCCACTTTTCTGCTCCATCCCCATATCCTTTAATTCCCTTCGTGCCCAAAATCTATCATCCTCTTTCTTGAATATATGGGTTAGAGAATTCCAGAGATCCACAACCTTCTGAGTGAAGACATTTCTCCTCATCTCGGTCCTAAATGGCCGACCCCTTATCCTAAGACTATGACTCCTAGCTCCAGACTCTCCATCCAGGGATAACAGCCTGTCAGCATCTACCCTGTCAAACCCTCAAAAGAATTTTATATTCTCATTCTTCTAAACTCCAGAGAGTATGGGCCCATTCTACTCAATCTCTCCTTTTAGGACAACACTTTCATCCCAGGATTCAGTCTACTGTACCTTTGATGCACCTCCTCTATGGGAAGTATATCCTTTGAGGTAAGGTGATGAAAACTGTACACACTATTCCAGGTGTACTCTCACCAAAGTCCTGTACAATTGCCGCAATAAAGTAGAACCCTGCCTGCAGTTAACCACACGCGAGTGAAGGACCGCAATGCTGAAGACTAGGTCGGGGTTACAAGGCTGATGGAAATCCCTGCCCAGCCTCAGCAACATTACTGAGAGGAGAATCTACCCCATGAGGGTTCCCAGTCTGGCAGCTCCGTCCTTCAGAACTGGGCACGCTCAGACAGTGATGGTATTACTGAGGCCCTGCTGGTGTTGGACATTGAAGTCCTTCACCCAGAGTATGTTCTGCAGTGTAGTGCCTCACCTTGTGGGCCATGATCCCATTGATTTAAGCATGTTTATATCACATTGCGACCTTGGGGTCAGGGGTTATTACCGTTCACTGGGAATTCCACCAAAAACTGATAAGCTGCACAGAATGTTTTCTTGCAACACTTTTACTGCCACACTATGCTTCAAAAACAAATTCATTGTCTGTGAAAAATTTCAGGGCATCCTGCCAATGTGAAAGTTGTGATAGTAATCCCAAGTGTTTCCTTTCTAATGTGTCCCTTTGGGTTTCTGAAGGAATGAATTTTATTCTGGTGCATAGATGTTATTGCAGTCCTCAAAGAGTTAATGATCAACATGTATTTAGGACTCAACATTGCAATTTTATATACATGCAACAGAATTTGTTTTTTGCTTCTTGGCTGCTGGTTGCTGATTTGTAGCCAAGAGCCTTTGCTATCAGAGAGGCTCAATGCAGCATTTTGCCAAGACTGGGAGGTCAGCCTCTTTCATAATGAATCTTGTAAAGACAGCCGTGTCAGATGTCTGCAACGTTTAATAATTCACTCAGCTCTTTTTCTTTGGAAAAACATGGGATGAGGGAAATTATATTGCATTGCCTGAGATGAAGTCATCGCTTGTTGAAGTAATCTGAAGAGCAGGCACTTTATTCTGCAGTTACTGCAGATACAATAACAAGTCACAGTTCTGTAAAATGGATACTCTTTGACTCTAGTTATAATTAGGAGGTACAAAGAACAGGCAGTTCAATCTATGTGTATGCCAAAAATACACAGCAAAACCAAATAACATCAGATGGTCAGGTCTACATCTGAGATATTCATTAAGTAGTACACAATCCCCTGTCGACTGATGACAGATCTCCTGCCAGATGCTCAGATGCATTTTCAGCTAAAGGTTAGTTAAACTACTCATATTTTAATGTTTGCCATAATCTGAAAGTGATAGACTACATACTTAACCCTTTGATGCACAGGATCAACAACCACTGATCTTATTTTAACGCTCTCCTTTATCTCCATTGAATGATTGGTAATTCGCTATCTCAATGCATTGTTGGTCCTGGTCTTGCTCTCTTACCGATGTTGTGTCTTGGTCTGGCAAAACCTCAAATTTTAAATTGCCATCCTTGTGCTCAAATCGCTCCATGGCCTCAGCCGCTCCCCCCCACCCCCACTCTATCTCTGTAATGTCCTCCAGCTCTACAGCACTCTGAAATCTCTGTACTCTTTCAATTCTGGCCTCTTGACAACCCATTATTTTAATCGCTCCACCATTAATGGCCGTGTCTGCAGCTGCCTGGCTCCTAAGCTCTGGAATTCCCTCCATAAACCTCTCCACCTTTAAGACACTCCTTAAAACCTACCTCTTAAACCAAGCTTTTGGTCACCTGTCCTAATATCTCCTGAAGTGGCTCAATGTCAAATTTTGTCCGATTACGCTCCTGTGAAGCACCTTGGGATATTCTACCACATTAAAGGTGCTACATAAATGCAAAGTATTGTTCAGGTTACTTTAGCATTACAGACTGACGGTAGCGGGATATTTTTGTTCTGGCAGGGAGCTGCTGTCTGTTGTGAGGTTGGACGCCCCCACGCTCATCTGTCCCAGTGCTAACCATGGCTCATTTTTTGTGGTCAGCTTCATGTTAATAGTTTTGACCGGTTTTCAGCATGATTCCTGCTTGTGGTAGGGAATCCAACATATGGGGAGGGAGGGTGCTGAGAAGGAGTGGGGAAACGGTTGCTGCAAGCCATGGGAGTGACCTGGCAGTGTTTAGTACCGGTGAAGAGAAAGACTTTACATTCACACTTCCTGCAAGTGCATTCGATTATACAATTTTGGGGAGCAGGAATTACATTCTAAATACCCTGCCACCAGATTAAGTGAGTGGGCAAAACTGTGGCAGACGGAGCTCAATATTAGAATTAGAATTAGAATATTACAGCGCAGTACAGGCCCTTCGGCCCTCGATGTTGCGCCGACCTGTGAAACCATCTGACCTACACTATTCCATTTTCATCCATATGTCTATCCAATGACCACTTAAATGCCCTTAAAGTTGGAGAGTCTACTACTGTTGCAGGCAGGGCGTTCCACGCCCCTACTACTCTCTGAGTAAAGAAACTACCTCTGACATCTGTCCTATATCTATCACCCCTCAACTTAAAGCTATGTCCCCTCGTGTTTGCCATCACCATCTGAGGAAAAAGACTCTCACTATCCACCCTATCTAACCCTCTGATTATCTTATATGTCTCTATTAAGTCACCTCTCCTCCTCCTTCTCTCCAACGAAAACAACCTCAAGTCCCTCAGCCTTTCCTCGTAAGACCTTCCCTCCATACCAGGCAACATCCTAGTAAATCTCCTCTGCACCCTTTCCATAGCTTCCACATCCTTCCTATAATGCGGTGACCAGAACTGCACGCAATACTCCAGGTGTGGTCTCACCAGAGTTTTGTACAGCTGCAGCATGACCTCGTGGCTCCGAAACTTGATCCCCCTACTAATAAAAGCTAACACACCATATGCCTTCTTAACAGCCCTATTAACCTGGGTAGCAACCTTCAGGGATTTATGTACCTGGACACCAAGATCTCTCTGTTCATCTACACTACCAAGAATCTTCCCATTAGCCCAGTACTCTGCATTCCTGTTACTCCTTCCAAAGTGAATCACCTCACACTTTTCCGCATTAAACTCCATTTGCCATCTCTCAGCCCAGCTCTGCAGCCTATCTATGTCCCTCTGTACCCTACAACATCCTTCGGCACTATCCACAACTCCACCGACCTTAGTGTCATCCGCAAATTTACTAACCCACCCTTCGACACCCTCTTCCAGGTCATTTATAAAAATGACAAACAGCAGTGGCCCCAAAACAGATCCTTGCGGTACACCACTAGTAACTAAACTCCAGGATGAACATTTGCCATCAACCACCACCCTCTATCTTCTTTCAGCTAGCCAATTTCTGATCCAAAGCTCTAAATCACCTTCAACCCCATACTTCCGTATTTTCTGCAATAGCCTACCGTGGGGAACCTTATCAAATGCCTTACTGAAATCCATATACACCACATCCACTGCTTTACCCTCATCCACCTGTTTGGTCACCTTCTCAAAAAACTCAATAAGGTTTGTGAGGCACGACCTACCCTTCACAAAACCGTGCTGACTATCGCTAATGAACTTATTCTTTTCAAGATGATTATAAATCCTGTCTCTTATAACCTTTTCCAACATTTTACCCACAACCGAAGTAAGGCTCACAGGTCTATAATTACCAGGGCTGTCTCTACTCCCCTTCTTGAACAAGGGGACAACATTTGCTATCCTCCAATCTTCCGGCACTATTCCTGTCGACAATGACGACATAAAGATCAAGGACAAAGGCTCTGCAATCTCCTCCCTAGCTTCCCAGAGAATCCTAGGATAAATCCCATCTGGCCCAGGGGACTTATCTATTTTCACACTTTCCAAAATTGCTAACACCTCCTCCTTGTGAACCTCAATCCCATCTAGCCTAGTAGCCTGAATCTCAGTATTCTCCTCGACAACATTTTCTTTCTCTACTGTAAATACTGACGCAAAATATTCATTTAACGCTTCCCCTATCTCCTCTGATTCCACGCACAACTTCCCACTACTATCCTTGATTGGCCCTAATCTAACTCTAGTCATTCTTTTATTCCTGATATACCTATAGAAAGCCTTAGGGTTTTCCCTGATCCTATCCGCCAATGACTTCTCATGTCCTCTCCTTGCTCTTCTTAGCTCTCCCTTTAGATCCTTCCTGGCTAGCTTGTAACTCTCAAGCGCCCTAACTGAGCCTTCACGTCTCATCCTAACATAAGCCTTCTTCTTCCTCTTGACAAGCGCTTCAACTTCTTTAGTAAACCACGGCTCCCTCGCTCGACAACTTCCTCCCTGCCTGACAGGTACATACTTATCAAGGACACGCAGTAGCTGCTCCTTGAATAAGCTCCACATTTCGATTGTTCCCATCCCCTGCAGTTTCCTTCCCCATCCTACGCATCCTAAATCTTGCCTAATCGCATCATAATTTCCTTTCCCCCAGCTATAATTCTTGCCCTGCGGTATATACCTGTCCCTGCCCATCGCTAAGGTAAACCTAACCGAATTGTGATCACTATCACCAAAGTGCTCACCTACATCCAAATCTAACACCTGGCCGGGTTCATTACCCAGTACCCAATCCAATGTGGCATCGCCCCTGGTTGGCCTGTCTACATACTGTGTCAGAAAACCCTCCCGCACACACTGGACAAAAACTGACCCATCTAAAGTACTCGAACTATAGTATTTCCAGTCAATATTTGGAAAGTTAAAGTCCCCCATAACAACTACCCTGTTACTCTCGCCCCTGTCGAGAATCATCTTCGCTATCCTTTCCTCTACATCTCTGGAACTATTCGGAGGTCTATAAAAGACTCCCAACAGGGTGACCTCACCTCTCCTGTTTCTAACCTCGGCCCATACTACCTCAGTAGACGAGTCCTCAAATGTCCTTTCTGTCGCTGTAATACTCTCCTTGATTAACAATGCCACACCACCCCCCTCTTTTACCATCTTCTCTGTTCTTACTGAAACATCTAAATCCCGGAACCTGCAACATCCATTCCTGCCCCTGCTCTACCCATGTCTCCGAAATGGCCACTACATCGAGATCCCAGGTACCAACCCATGCTGCAAGCTCACCCACCTTATTCCGGATGCTCCTGGCGTTGAAGTAGACACACTTTAAACCAGGTTCTTGCTTGCCAGTGCCCTCTTGCGTCCTTGTAACCTTATCCCTGACCTCACTACTCTCAACATCCTGTACACTGGCACTACAATTTAGGTTCCCATTCCCCTGCTGAATTAGTTTAAACCCCCACCGAAGAGCACTAGCAAATCTCCCCCCCAGGATATTGGTACCCCTCTGGTTCAGGTGAAGACCATCCTGTTTGTAGAGGTCCCACCTACCCCAGAAAGAGCCCCAATTATCCAGGAAACCAAAACCCTCCCTCCTGCACCATCCCTGCAGCCACGTGTTCAACTCCTCTCTCTCCCTATTCCTCGCTTCGCTATCACGTGGCACGGGCAACAACCCAGAGATAACAACTCTGTTTGTTCTCGCTCTAAGCTTCCACCCTAGCTCCCTGAATTTCTGCCTTAAATCCCCATCTCTCTTCCTACCTATGTCGTTGGTGCCTATGTGGACCACGACTTGGGGCTGCTCCCCCTCCCCCCTAAGGATCCCAAAAACACGATCCGAGACATCACGAACCCTGGCACCTGGGAGGCAACACACCAACCGTGAGTCTCTCTCGTTCCCACAGAACCTCCTATCTGTTCCCCTAACTATGGAGTCCCCAATGACTAATGCTCTGCTCCTCTTCCCCCTTCCCTTCTGAGCAACAGGGACAGACTCTGTGCCAGATACCTGCACCCCATTGCTTACCCCTGGTAAGTCGTCCCCCGCAACAGTATCCAAAACGGTATACCTGTTGTTGAGGGAAACGGCCACAGGGGATCCCTGCACTGCCTGCTGGTTCCCTCTCCTTCCCCTGATGGTAACCCATCTACCTACTTCTTTTACCTGAGGTGTGACTACCTCCCCATAACTCCTCTCAATAACCCCCTTTGCCTCCCGAATATGGATCCAAGAGAAAAAAAATCAGTGTTTTCTAAATGGTGCGAAGCTAGGAACTGTAGAGGAAGCCCAGAGGCATTAATTAGGTGAGCAGATAGGTAATTGGTTGTTGAGTTTTAAGTTTTTTTTCCCTTTCCAAACTGGGGCAAAAGTTTAAACTGGTACTGGGGAGATATAAGTATTGTATTAAATCTGTAGCTTAACTAGTTAAACTACTTAATATAACAAATTATCAGTGATATTTCTAAACCTGAAACCTAATTAATTAAATAAAACACAATAAAGATGGCAGGGCAGGTGATGTGTTGTAGCAGTAGCAAGTGGGAGCTGGTGGACACCAGTGTGATCCACTGCAAACACATCTGCAGAAAGTGTCTGTAGCTCGAGGAGCTTCGGTCAGAGTTGATGAGCTAGAGTCTGAGCTTCGGACACTGCAATGCATCAGGGAGGGAGAAGGTTACCTGGACACTTTGTTCCAGGAGGCAGTCACACCCCTTAGGCCAGGTACTTCAGATTTGGTCTGCCCTCAGGGATAGAAGGGTGCAACTCCAAATGAGGCAGGTATGGGGATCCAGGTATGGAGGAGCCTCAGCCCTTGTACTTGTCCAACGGGTTTGAGGTTCTTGCAGCTTGTGTGGATGACAGAAGGGACTGCAGGGAGGATGAGCGACCACTGCACTGTGGTACAGGGGCTGATTCAAGAGGGGGAGTAAAAAGGAATGTAGTAGTACTATGGGACAGTATAGTTAGGGGAAATAGATACTGTTCTCTGCAGCCGAGAATGTGAGTCCTGAAGGCTGTGTTGTCTGCCTGGTGCCAGGGTAAAGGACATCTCCTCAGGCCTGGAGAGGAACTTGGAGTGGGAGGGGAAGGATCCAGTTGTCATAGTCCATGTGGGTACCAATGACATAGGTGAGACTAAGAAAGAGGTTCTGCTGAGGGAGTAGGAGCAGCTAGAGACTAAATTAAAAAGTAGAACCACAATAATCTCTGGATTATTACCTGAGCCACAAGCAAATTGGGATAGAGTATATCAGAGAGTTGCATGCATGGCTCAAAGATTGGTGTGGGAGAAATGGGTTTCGATTCATGGGGCGCTGGCAGTACTGAGGAAAGTAGGAGCTGTACCATTGGGACCGCCTTCACCTGAACTGTGCTGGGACCAGTGTCCTGGCGAATCGTATAACTAGGGCTGTAGAGAGGGCTTTAAACTATAGTGGGGTGGGGGAGGGGGTGGGTGAGGGAATATTTAGAAAGTTAATGGGAAAGGTCAAGGCAATAGTGCAGAGTAGTGATACAGGAATGATAACCAGATTGTGACAGGACGGAACAGAGAGTACCAACAAATAAGGTCAGAGTGTACCAACAAATAAGGTCAGAGTAGGGAAAAATTGTAAAAAGACAGAATTAAAGACTCTTGATCTGAATGCACTCAGCATTCACAACAAAATAGAAGAATTGATAGTGCAAATAGAAATAAATGAGTATGATATGATAGCCATTACAGAGACGTGGTTGCAAGGTGACCAAGACTGGGAACTAAATATTGACATTTCGGAAGGATAGGAAGAAAGGAAAAGGAGGTGGTGTAACCCTGTTAATAAAGGAGGGGATCAGTACAGTAGTGAGAAATGATCTTGACTCAGAAGATCAAGATGTAGAATCAGTTTGGGTGGAGATAAGGAATAGCAAAGGAAAGAAGTCACTGGAATAGTTTATAGGCCCCTACCAGTAGCTACACTGTAGGACAGAGTGTAAATCATGAAATAATGGGGGCTTGTTGGAAAGGTACTGTAAAAATCATGTGCAATTTTAATCTTCGTATAGATTGGACTAATCACATTGACAAAGATAGCCTGGAGGATGAGTTCGTAGACTGTATTAGGGACAGTTTCTTCGAACAATACATTCTGGAACCAACCCGGGAGCGGGCTATTTTAGACCTGAGACAGGATTAATAAATGACCTCATAGAATTTCACATTCAGTTTGAGGGTGAGAAGTTTGGGTCTGAAACTAGTGTCTTAAACTTAAATAAAGACAATTACAAGGGTATGAAGACAGAGTTGGCTAAAGTGGACTGGGTAAATAAGTTAAAAGATAAGACAGTAGAGAAGCACTGGCAGACATTTAAGGAGATATTTCATAACTCTCAACAAAGATATTTCATTGAGAAAGAAAGATTATGAGAAGGATTCACCATCTGTGACTATCTAAGGAAGTTCAGGATGGTATCAAATTGAAAGAAAAGGTGTACAATGCTGCAGAGATTAGTGGTAGGCAGAAGATTAGGAACATTTTAGAAACCAGCACAGGATGACAAAAAAATAAGAGAGGGAGAAATTAGAGTATGCGAGTAAACTAACAAGAAGTATAAAAACAAACAGTGAAAGCTTTTACAAATATAGAAAAAGGAAGAGAGTAGCTAAAGTAAGTGCTGGTCCCTTAGAGGATGAGACTGGGGAATTTATAATGGGAAACAAGGAAATGGCGGAGACTTTGAACGGGTATTTTATATCTGTCTCCACAATAGAAGACACAAAAAGTATCCCAAGGATAGCAGAAAATCAAGAGGCAAAAGGAAGGGAGGAACTTAAAACAATCACTATCACTAGAGAAAAAGTACCAGGAAAACTAATGGGACTAAAGGTTGACAAGTCCCCTGGACCTGATGGCCTGCTTCCTAGAGTCTTAAAAGAAGTGGCTGCAGAGATAGTGGAAGCATTGGCAGTAATCTTCCAAAATTCCCTAGATTCTGGAAACATTTCAGCAAATGTAACACCTCTATTCAAGAAAGGGAGGGGTGACAGAAAGCAGGAAACTATTGGCCAGTTAGCCTAATAGCTATCATTGGGGAAAATGCTGAAATCCATTATTAGGGAAGTAGTAGCAAGGCATTTAGAAAATCATAATGCAATCAGGCAGAGTCAACATGGTTTTATGAAAGGGAAATGGTGTTTGATGAATTTGTTAGAGTTCTTTGAGGATGTAACGAGAAGGTGGATAAAGGGGAACCTGTAGATGTGGTGTATTTGGATTTCCAAAAGGCATTCGATAAGGTACCACATAAAAGATTAGTACACGAGATAAGAGCTCATGGTGTTGGAGTAATATAGTAGCATGGATAGAGGATTGGCTAATTAACAGGAAAGAGAGTCAGGATAAATGGGGTATTTTCAGGTTGACAAACTGTAATGAGTGGGGTGCCACAGGGATCAGTGCTGGGGCCTCAACTATTTACCATCTATATTAATAACTTGGATGAAGGGACTGAGTCTATTGTAGCCAAATTTGCAGATGATACAAAGATAGGAAGGACAGCAAGTTGTGAGGAGGACACAAAGGGCTGGATTTTAAGAGCCCACCGCTGCTCCCAGCTGCTGCAATTACCTTCACGATGGCTCATTTAAATAGCCAGGGCAGCCCACCCCCTCAATCACATGGAGGAAGCGGGCTGTCCAACACCGGCAATGGTGTCAGCTGCCTGTGCACTGGCACTGGTGCCAGATTTAAAGGGCAGCCGGTATATTTAAATTTTTAAAGGAACACCTGACCCCCCCAAAAATTTATCTAATAAAATTCTATTGCCCCTTTCCCAGCCCCAATAACAATTACAGTAAATATTTGCCCTTTCCTCCCCCAAAACACCTACCTTTGAATTCTGACCTTTCTCCCTCCCAGACTGCACAAAGTTGAAAGTTCATCCCTACCCACCATCCCCTACACTGATGATGATTATTTGACCCCATCTCCCCCAGTAAAAATCTTAGCTCTTCCCCCTCCCCACCAGTGTCATGCCTGCTTTCCCCAGATGGGGAATTGAAGGATTGGGAGTGCTGGCCTCCATGTTGAAGAGCACGGCAGGCCCGGAAGCTTAAAGGTAAGTATATGCTAATTCATTCATTTTATTGATTTAAATATGTAGATTCAGTTTTCGTCGTCCAGTGGCGGGGGGCCGCCACGGAGCCTAGACACCGCAGATAGGATCAAGCCGGGCCCTTCTGGCGTCAGCCTCTGTGGTGGACCTCTGCCAGAACCATCTTCCGTCCGCACCCCCCCCACACCCCCACCCCCACTCTCCCTGTCACAGAGCCCAATGTCGTGGGCTTGATAAAATCCAGCCCAAAGTGTCAGCAAAGAGATATAGATAGATTCAATAAGTGGGCAAAAATTTAGCAGATGGAGTATAATGTGGGAAAATATGAGGTTGTCCACTTAGGCCGGAAGAATAGAAAAGCAGAATATTATTTACATGGAGAGAGACTGCGGAATGCTGTGGTACAGAGGGATCTGGATGTCCTTGTACATGAATCACAAAATGTTCGCATGTAGGTACAGCAAGTAATTAGGAAGGCAAATGGAATGTTGGCATTTATTGCAAAGGGATGGAGTATAAAAGTAGGGAAGTCTTGCCACAACTGTCCAGGGCATTGGTGAGGCTGCACCTGGTGTACAGCGTACAGTTTTTACTTAAGGAGGGATAGAATTGCATTGGAAGCAGTTCAGAGGAAGTTCACTAGGCCGAGTCCTGTGATGAAGGGGTTGTCTTATGAGGAAAGGTTGAGCAGGTTGGGCCTATAATCAATGGAGTTTAGAAGATTGAGAGGTGATCTATTGAAATGTGTAAGATTCTGAGGGGGCTTGACAGGGTGGATGCTGAGAGGATGTTTCCACTTCTGGGCAAATCTAGAACTAGGGGAACACAGTTTCAGAATAAAGGGTCTCTCATTTAAGATGAAGAGAAAAATTTTCTCTCAGAGGCTTGTGAGTCTGTGGAATTCTGGTCCCCAGAGAGCGGTGGAGACTGGATCATTGAATATATTCAAGGCTGAGTTAGATAGATTTTTGATCTACAAGGGAGTCAAGGGTTATGGGCGGTGGGAGCACGGGGAGCGCAGGCAGGAAAGTGCAGTTGAGGCCAAATTCAGATCAACCATGATCTTGTCAAATGGCAGAGCAGGTTTGAGGGGCTGAATGGTTTACTGCTGCTCCTATTTTGTATGTTTGTATAATAGGAAGATGTCCATGACTGGGAAGCTATCAAATCCTCACACCAATGGAGGAAGTGGTCATAGACAGAGGAAGGACAAGACCTGTTGCCATTGGATAGTGTTATGACCAGGTGAGAAAGGTGTCCAGGGTTCCCTCTCAGCCTTCACCTGGTCTTACAGTAACAGGGTTTAATTTTAAACACACTGTTTTTAGCTCCCCCTTGGTGAATCCTTGTTCACCGCTTTAAAAATATAAGGCAAAGAAACCATCACAAACAGGCTTTCTTAGGTTTAAAGAAGAAAGGTTGAAATTTATTAAACTTAAACTCTAATTTGATTAACGCCTACAGATACACAACGCGCCCATGCTAGCATGCTAGATACACACATGCAGATAGAGACAGATAAGAGCAGAAGAAATAAAGTGGAAGAGTTTGAGGCAATATCTGAAGATGGTTTTGGTTACTGTTCTTCGAGCTCACTGTAGAACCGTTGATTGTAGATAGATCTTGCTTTTTGTTGGGGCCCAGAATTCCTCTTAAACCTTGTTCGATGTAGGAGACTTTTCTCTCTTGGGGTTCGTGTGTCTTCGGTGGCTTTGGAGTTCCGTGAGAAAGAGATTGGAGCAGACAGGAGCGGTCTTCTCAGTCCAGGGGCAAACAGTCTCTCTGTGTTCCAACTCTCTGTGCCTAGTTCAAAAAACCCTGGACCAGCCAGTTAGTCATGTGACCAGCTGGTTTAACCAGTCCTGGCTTTTGTGGATTATTTCACCTTAACAGTTTCTGGACTGCTCTTCCTTACACCTTCAATGTCTGGTGATCAAAATCCATTGTAGGTTAAGTGGACCTGGGAATAGCCCTTTGTCTCCACAAGCACTATCTGCACTGTATGCAAATGTCCTTCCAGCCAAGTGTCTGGTGATTTTTTAACAACTCCTTTCTTCACTCCAGCAACAGCTTAAAATCAATATTCATATGATAAAATTATATGCCTCATTCTTGGCAGGTGGGGACCTGCATGACAGATAGGCTGGACCAAATGTCTCACAGGAAGCTTGACCACTTTCTTCTCCTTTTCTTTAGAGATTGAACTCTTTCTCCTTTGCAACCATGGCTTAGTTGGTAGCACTCATAGCTCTGATTCAGGGGTTGTGGGTTCAAGTCCCACTCCAGTGATTTAGTTTTAGTTTTAGTTTTAGAGATACAGCACTGAAACAGGCCCTTCGGCCCACCGAGTCTGTGCCGGCCATCAACCACCCATTTATACTAATCCTACACGAATCCCATATTCCTACCACATCCCCACCTGTCCCTATATTTCCCTACCACCTACCTATACTAGAGGCAATTTATAATGGCCAATTTACCTACCAACCTGCAAGTCTTTGGCTGTGGGAGGAAACCAGAGCACCCGGAGAAAACCCACGCGGACACAGGGAGAACTTGCAAACTCCACAGGCAGTACCCGGAATTGAACCCAGGTCACTGGAGCTGTGAGGCTGCAGTGCTAACCACTGCGCCACTGTGCCGCCAAAAATCTAGGCCGGCACTCCAGTGCCATACTGAAGAAGTGCTGCACTGTCAGAGGTGCCATTTTTCAGATCAGACATTAAACCGAGGCCCTGTCTGCTCTCTCATGTGGACATAAAATATCCCATGGCACGATCTTGAAGAAGAGCAGGGTAGGGGTGGCCTGGTCCAATGTTTATCCCTCAACCAACAACACTAAAGATTATCTGGGTCATTATCACATTGCTGTTTGTGGGATCTTGCTCTGCACAGATTGGCTGCCACGTTACAACAGTGACTACAAAAATACTTCATTGGCTGTAAATTTCTTTGGGATGCCCTGAGGTTGTGAAAGTCACCATAAAAATGCAGGTCTTTCTTCTGCAGACATTGCACGACCAACTAATGGTGCTTCAAGCATCCAATTTTCACTTTGTTGCTTATCTGCACAAGCTTAAAATAACTGTAAAAAACCATCTTTCAAGTCCAAAAAGTAAATTAACATTGGAGCCACTTATCGGAGGTGGTGATAGAGCGTGTCCAACGCGGTCCGACCCAGTCCGACCAGACCCGAGCACGAATGCCAGACCCGAATGTGCAACCCGATCCCGACACATGTAGTCGGCTCCCGTCGGGTCCGGGTCGGGTCGGGTAGCGGCTTTTACCTCACTCTGACCCTGGAAAGCAAAAGTTTCTCAATATACAATCAGCCTCCACTGCCTCCCCTGACAGTTAGGGTTGACAAGCCCCCGGATTGCACTGGAGTCTCCATGAGTTAAATATTAATCTCCAGGAAACTGTAGCAAGAAATCAAGGAGAAAAATTATAGAAGCATTAAAACTTGTTTTCTTTTCATTAAAAGCTTTTGTTTTTTAGTTATCAAGGATGGAGATTGAGAGTGGGGGCAGAACATTTTTAGGTGAGCGGGGTTACTTATATAACACTGAGTTAACGGGAGATATTCTGTTTGCTTTCTCAGGTGGCACATACACAGCAACCAGAAAAATCAGTGTTAGGAACATTCAAACGGGAGTAGGCCATTCAGCCCTTCGAGTCTATTCTGTCATTCAATGAGATCATAGCTGGTCTGTATCTTAACTCCATCTAGCTACCTCGGCTCCATATCCTTTCATACCCTTGCTAGCAACAATCTATCAATCGTAGATTTAAAATTATTAATTGGTCTGGCATCTACTGCTTTTTGTGGGAGAGAGTTTCACACTTTTATCACCTTTTGCATGAAGAAGTGTTTCCTAACTTCTCTCCTGAATGGCCTGGCTCTGATTTTAAGGTGATGTCCCCTTGTCCTAGACTCTCCCACCAGCAGAAGAAAATTCTCTCTCTCAACCCTCTCAATTCCTTTCAAGATCCTGTAAACTTCAATCAAATCACCCTTTAATCTTCTTTATTTCAGGGAATACCAGCCTAGTTTATAATCTCTCTTTATAACCTAACCATAGGGTTTATTAACATGCTGATGAATTTCCAGTCTGCTCTTTCCAAGGTATATATATCCTTTCCAAGGTGCAGTGCCCAGAACTGTAGACATTACTTCAGATGTGGTCTAACCAGGACTTTGTATACCTGTAGCAAATCTTCCTCCCCTTTATATTCGAATCCTCTAGTTATAAAGTCTAACATTCCATAATTTCTTTTTTGAACCTGACGACTACATTTTAGTGATCTGTGTATATGAATCTCTAAATCTCTTTTATTGACCTCCATTGTTCCTAGCTTTTTCACCATTTAAATAATACTCAGATCCATTCTTTTTGGTTTGAAATAGATGACCTTACACTTACCTCAATTGCAATTTGTGTGCCATAGTTTTGCCCATTCACATAATCTGGCATCTGTCACATCAACAACTCCTATTTATACAGCACATCAACCTTGGTAAAACATCCCCATGTGCTTCACAACAGCATAATCAAACATAATTTGACACAGAGGCAGATAAGGAGATATTAGGACAGGTGACCAAAAGCTTGGTCAAGTGGTAGCTTTTAAGGAGAGTCTTACAGGAGGAGAGAGAGCCGGAGAAGTTTAGGGAGGGAATTCCAGAGCTTAGGGCCCAGCCAGCTGAAGACACGGCTGCCAATGGTGGAACGATTAAAATTAGGGATATTCGAGAGGCTAGA
Source organism: Heterodontus francisci (assembly GCF_036365525.1). NCBI lineage: Eukaryota > Metazoa > Chordata > Chondrichthyes > Heterodontiformes > Heterodontidae > Heterodontus > Heterodontus francisci. The sequence goes on from NC_090371.1 coordinate 284,389,547, forward strand.
ATTGAAGCAATGAAGATATCTGGGAGGGTTGTGGAGTTGGAGGAGGTTACAGAGATAGGGAGGGGCGAGGCCATGGAGGGATATCATCAGCTGCACTAACAATTGATCGCTCAACACCACTCACTGGCTCTGGATTTGACAATGAGACACATAAGAAGATATTAGAACAGATAACCAAGAGCCTGGCCAAAGAGAGAGAACTTAAGGAGCATCTTAAAGGAGGCGAGAGAGAGGTGGAGAGGTTTAGGGAATGAATTCCAGAGCTTAGGGCCCAGGCAGCAGAAGACACGGCTGCGAATGTAAAGCCCGGGCGCTTTAATGATAATTGTGCTGCAGATTGCAGCATACTGAGCATGTGGTAGGCACTTAATGAGAGGGGCATGACATCCCCCTGTGGCAGCACCATCAGACTAAGACAGGGAAGAGATTGTCTTACACTCAAATCTATGCTAAGTGACCCGTGGGATTTCTGTCAACTATTTCATAACCGATTTGAAAAATGGACTTGCATTTAGGAGAGCAAAGAAAGCAATGATATACTGTTACACTTTTAAACCTCGTCAATTTCAGAGTTTTGATTCTATCATTTTTAGCCGTAAAGAACCATAAGATTCTTAAATGCTTTCCCCCCCCCCATTCACATCATTTTCCTTAGATACAGACCGAGTTGCAGACTGAAAGTATTTGCTGTGTCGACATGCGTTAAGATCAGGGACTGATCCAGCAATTCATTCATTAAGGCCCTGTGACTATGGTAGAAACGTGCAATCCCTATGCACACTCAATGGGGTAGATCTTGACTTCATGTCTCCTATTTTCAGACACCTTGCCTTCAACTGGTCAAATGCTACACACAAACAGACCCCTAAACACACGCATCACTACACCTACACATGTGGGGAGGCGATGGCATAGTGGTATTGTCACTGGACTAGTGACACAGAGCCCCAGGCTAATACTCTGGGGACATGGATTCAAATTGTGTTTGAGTCTCACCGTGGCAGATGGTGGAATTTGAATTCAATTAATAAATCTGGAATTAAAAAGCTATCTAGTGGTGATCATGAAACCATTGTCGATTGTTGTAAAAACCCATCTGGTTCACTAACGTCCTTTAGGGAAGGAAATCTGCTGTCCTCACCTGGTCTGGCCTATTCCAGACACAGAGCAATGTGGTTGACTCTTAAAAGCCCTCTGAAATAGTCTAACAAGCCACTCATAAAACCACTACAAAGTCTAGGAAAAGGAATGAAACCGGACGGACCACCCGGCATCGACCTAGACACTGGAAACGACAACACAATCCCAGCCCTGTTGACTCTGCAAAGTCCTCCTAACTAACATCTGGGGACTTGTGCCAAAGTTGGGAGAGCTGTCTCACAGACTAGTCAAGCAGGAGCCTGACATAGTCATATTCACGGAATCATACCTTGCAGATAATTTCCCAGACACCACCATTGCCATTGCTGTGTAAGTCCTGTCCCACTGGTAGGGCAGTGGTATACAGTCGGAAGGGAGTTGCCCTGGGAATTCTCAACATTGACTCGAGACCTCATGAAGTCTTATGGCATCAGGTCAAACATTGACATGGAAACCTCCTGCTGATTATCACCTACTGCCCCCTCACCTCCTTGGCTGATGAATCAGTGCTTCTCCATATTGAACACCAATTGGAAGAAGCACTGAGGGTAGCAAGGGCACAAAATGTACTCTGGGTGGGGGACTTGAATGTCCATCACCAAGAGTGGCTCGGTAGCACCACTACTGACCGAGCTGGCCGGGTCCTAAAGGACACAGCTGCTAGACTGGGTCTGCGGCAGGTGGTGGGGGAACCAACACGAGGGAAAAACATACTTGACCTCGTCCTCACCAATCTGCCTGCCACAGATGCTTCTGCCCATGACAGTATTGGTAGGAGTGACCACTGCACAGTCCTTGTGGAGACAAAATCCCATTTTCATGCTGAGGGTACCCACCATCATGTTGTGTGGCACTACCACCGTGCTAAATGGGATAGATTTCGAACAGATCTAGAAATGCAAAACTGGGCATCCATGAGGTGCTGTGGGCCATCAGCAGCAGCAGAATTGTACTTAACCACAATCTGTAACCTCATGGCCCGGCATATCCCCCACTCTACCATTACCATAAAGCCGGGAGACCAACCCTGGTTCAATGAAGAGTGCAGGAGGGCATGCCAGGAGCAGCACCAGACATACCTCAAAATGAGGTGTCAACCCGGTGAAGCTACAACACAGGACTACATGCGTGCCAAACAGCGGAAGCAGCATGCGATAGACAGAGCGAAGCGATCCCATAACCAATGGATCAGATCTAAGCTCTGCAGTCCTGCCACATCCAGTTGTGAATGATGATGGACAATTACACAACTGACAGGAGGAGGTGGCTCCACAAATATCCCCATCCTCAATGATGGGGGGAGCCCAGCACATCAGTGCGAAAGATAAGGCTGAAGCATTTGCAACAATCTTCAGCCAGAAGTGCCGAGTTGATGATCCATCTCGGCCTCCTCCTGAAGTCCCCAGCATCACAGATGCCAGACTTCAGCCAATTCGATTCACTCCGCGTGATATCAAGAAACGACTGAAGGCACTGGATACTGCAAAGGCTATGGATCCTGACAATATTCCGGCAATAGTACTGAAGACCTGTGCTCCAGAACTTGCCGTGCCCCTAGCCAAGCTGTTCCAGTACAGTAACAGCACTGGCATCTACCCTGCAATGTGGAAAATTGCCCAGGTATATCCGGTGCACAAAAAGCAGGACAAATCCAACCCGGCCAATTACAACCCTATCAGTCTACTCTCAATCATCAGTAAAGTGATGGAAGGGGTTGCGACAGTGCACTTGCTCAGCAATAACCTGCTCAGTGACGCTCAGTTTGGGTTCCGCCAGGGCCATTCAGCTCCTGACCTCTTTACAGAGTTGGTCCAAAAGAGCTGAACTCAAGAGGTGAGGTGAGAGTGACTGCCCTTGACATCAAGGCAGCATTTGACCGAGTATGGCATCAAGGAGCCCTAGCAAAACTGGAGTCAATGGGAATCAGAGGGAAAACCCTTCGATGGCTGGAGTCATACCTAGCACAAAGGAAGATGGTTGTGGTTGTTGGAGGTCAATCATCTGAGCTCCAGGACATCACTGCAGGAGTTCCTCAGGATAGTGTCCTAGGCCCAACCATCTTCAGCTGCTTCATCAATGACCTTCCTTCAATCATAAGGTCAGAAGTGGGGATGTTCGCTGATGACTGTACAATGTTCAGCACCATTCGCAACTCCTCAGATTCTGAAGCAGTCCGTGTAGAAATGCAGTGAGACTTGGATAATATCCAGGCTTGGGCTGATAAGTGGCAAGTAACATTCGTGCCACACAAGTGCCAGGCAATGACTATCTCAAACAAGAGAGAATCTAACTATCTCCCCTTGACATTCAATGGCATTACCATCGCTGAATCTACCTCCATCAACATCATAGGGATCACCAATGACCAGAAACTGAACTGGACCAGCCATATAAATGCTGTGGCTACAAGAGCAGGTCAGAGGATAGGAATCCTGAGGCGTGTAACTCATCTCCTGTCTCCCCAATGCCTGTCCACCATCTACAAGGCACAAGTCAGGAGTGTGATGGAATACTTTCCACTTGCCTGGATGGGTGCAGTTCCAACAACACTCAAGAAGCTCAACATCATCCAGGACAAAGCAGCCCGCTTGATTGGCACCCCATCCACAAACATTCACTCCCTCCATCACTGACGCACAGTGGCAGCAGTGTGTACCATCTACAAGATTCACTGCAGCAACTCACCAAGGCTCCCTCAACAGCATCTTCCAAACCCGTGACCTCTACCACCTAGAAGGACAAGGGCAGCAAATGCATGGGAAAATCATCAACTGCAAGTTCCCCTCCAAGTCACACACCATCCTGACTTGGAACTGTATCGCCGTTCCTTCACTGTCACTGGGTCCATTCCTAACAGCCCAAGGACTGCAGCAGTTCAAGAAGGCAGATCAACGTCACCTTCTCAAGGGCAATTAGGGATGGGCAATAAATGTTGGCCCTGCCAGCGACACCCACATCCCCCAAACAAAAAAAAACACTGTACCCTAAATGCACACACACATCACTGCGCTCTACACACTGTACCCTAAACACACACACATCACTGCACTCTACACACTGTATCCTAAACACACACACATCACTGCACTCTACACACTATACCCTAAACACACACACATCACTGCACTCTACACACTATACCCTAAACACACACACATCACTGCACTCTACACACTGTACCCTAAACACACACACATCACTGCACTCTACACACTATACCCTAAACACACACACATCACTGCACTCTACACACTGTACCCTAAACACACACACATCACTGCACTCTACACACTATACCCTAAACACACACACATCACTGCACTCTACACACTGTACCCTAAACACACACACATCACTGCAGTTGTACAACAACGACAATGGCTTTAGTCTTCCCAACATTTATTTGAAAGAATTTTCTGTTCATCCAGTACTGGATGTTGGAGAGTCAATCTGACAATCTAGAGACAGTGAAGTGGGTGAGTGGTGCAAATGAGGTAGAGCTGGGTGACAATATTGTACATGTAAAAATTGACGTGTTTTCAGATGATATCATCGAGGGGCAGCCTGAAGATCAAAAATAGGAGGGGGTCAAGGATAAATCCTTGGGAAACACTAGATGTAGCGGTGCAGGAACCCACATTGGTATGCTTACAAACATACATCACTAAGCCTACACACCCCACACTCTGTCTAAACACACACAGTATAAACATATCAACATAAATGCACAATCCTACTCACACATCCTCATATCTATACATACACACATATCTATGCAGAGATTCCCCCCAACACACCCAGCCGCCAAACACACACACACTTGCACAAGTGCACACACTGCTTTATGCACACAGCCTTCCATGCACATCTCTACAAACTCATACCAACACAATCCTACACAAGCACACCCCTGTATACACTCAGAAACATACACACACCTACCCATGTGCATATTCCTACATATTTCTATACACATGCACACCTTTCTACACATACCCATACATGAACACACACCTCTACAAGCATATATCCTTATACACATCCACCTGTAAACACAGCCCTCCAAGCACACCCTTACATATACCCCCACACAGAGATTGACACATTGTCAATGTATTTATTCATATCTTGTCTCTTATTCTTGCAATAGTAATGTTACAGACAGTTCAATCTAAGTACAGTGTACAAGTAACCCACAGTACTGTACTTAGTTTCTCACATGGAAAGTGGTTTGGCTAACCTGCCTTTAAACTGTGACTCATGTCTGATACCACACTTCTCTGGCTCCATTCTCTTAGACATGATGAAACCATCATTGATCTGCCAAGATATTAGAACAAGGTTTTCCTACAGCCCATCAGCCGGGAACATCCAGACTAGGATCAGCAAAGACTTATCCAAAATACCCTGTACTGATTAGCACACAACAGAATACATCAAAGGTATTAGTTTTAATCCACTTGCCCCGTGATTTATAACTTTTAATTTCCCTTTCCATCTTCACGACTGCTGGTTCCATCCCTTCGAGCCAATAAATGATGGCAGGGTTTTGGACATCACAGTTTCTCAAAGCACAAAAAAAGGAGAATTTGTAAATATTTCATTGGCTTCTAAATATACCTGTAACCTAGAAAATCCACAAGCACTGACCATCGGATATATCAGTCCGCAAACATTGACCAATAATTACGCCAGCATCAAAGCACTGAATCAACTTCAGTGCAACACTTAGGGTCAATGGTTTCTCCATCACCGTCACAAACACCACCAATTTGTACCTTCATAACATTGCTCGTCTCCGCCCCAGGCTCTGCCCATCCCCTACTGAAACCCACGTCAATGCCTTGGTTATCCTTGTACTCAAATATTTGAATGCTCTCCTGTACAGTCACCACCTGCCACTCTCTGTAAACTTGAGTTCATCCAAAACTCTGCTCCCCATATCCTAACTCGCACCAAATCCTGTTCACCCATCACCCCTTGTGCTTTCTGATCTACACTGGCTCCTGGTTAAGCCACACCTTGATTTTAACATTCTCATCCTTATTTTCAAATCCCTCCATGGCCTCACCCCTCCCTATCTCTGTAACCTCCTCCAACCGGACAACCCTCTGAGATCTCTGCACTCCTCCAATTCTGGCCTCTTGCACATCCCCGATTTTAATCATTCTACCATTGCTAACTATGTTTTCTGCTGCCTGGATCCTAAGCTCTGGAATTCCCTCCTTAAATCTCTCCATCTCTATCTCCTCTCATAAGACACTCCGTAAAACCTACCTCTTTGACAATGCTTTTGGTCACCTGTCCTCATATCTCCTTATTTGGCTCAGTGTCAAACTTTGTTTGATAATCCCTCCTGTGAAGCACCTTGGGACATTTTACTACATTAAAGGTGCTATTTAAATGCAAATTATTGTTGTTACCCTTTGACGTTATCACAAGGCGTCAGAGAATAACTTCCGTCTGCTCAGACAGCACTGTCAGAACTTGTGTTTTTCCAGTTCTAATCTCAAGTACAGCACATTCTGGATGTTGGCAGTTGATGTTTATGTCAAAGGCATTGACACTTTTTTTTTTATTCATTCATGGGATGCGGAGGTAGTTGGCAAGGCCAGGATGTATTGCACATCCCAGATTGTCCTTGAGAAGGCAGTGGTGAGCAGCCTTCTTGAATATAACTCAGTATCGTGTTAGACCATTTCAGAGGGCAGTTAAGAGTCAACCACTAAAATAAAAGCAAAATACTGCGGATGCTGGAAATCTGAAACAAAAACAAGAAATGCTGGAATCACTCAGCAGTTCTGGTAGCATCTGTGGAAAGAGAAGCAGAGTTAACGTTTCGGGTCAGTGACCCTTCTTCGGAACTTCTTCGGTTCTGAAGAAGGGTCACTGACCCGAAACGTTAACTCTGCTTCTCTTTCCACAGATGCTGCCAGACCTGCTGAGTGATTCCAGCATTTCTTGTTTTTGTTCAAGAATCAACCACATTGTGGTGGGTCTGGAGTCACACTGAGGCCAGACCGGGTAAGGTTGAAAGATTTCCTTCCTAAAGGACATGAGTGAACCGGATGGGTTTTTACAACAATCCAGTAATTTCATGGTCACCATTACTGATGCTAGCTTTTTATTCCAGATTTTATTTAATTCATTGAATTTAAATTCCCCTGCTGCTGTGGTGGATCTTGAACTCCTATTTACAAAAGCAAAATACTCCAGATGCTAGAAATCTGAAATAAAAATAGAAAGTGCAGGAAATACTCAGCAGGTCTGGGGGCAGCATCTGTGGAGAGAGAGACAGAGTTAACGTTTCAGGTCAGTGACCTTTCATCAGAACTGTGGATTACTAGTCCAGTAACATAACCATAAACTGAATAAACATTGGGATTCCTGAATGTAATAAGTGACTCCCCCGGCTCCCCACCCCACAAAAAAATTACTAGTGTTTAAATATCCTTGTGAAAAATAACCAGATCGAATATTTAGAAATTCAGAATGCAACTGAAAGCCAAATTGGACTATTTAAACCCCCACCCCCATTCCCCACCCCCACTTCAATCCACCCCCAATCACACCACCCAACCCTCACCCCTCCCCCACTCCCACCCCCCCATTCCCCACCCCCACTTCAATCCACCCCCAATCACCCCACCCAACCCTCACCCCTCCCCCACTCCCACCCCCCACTTCAATCCACCCCCAATCACCCCACCCAACCCACCCCTCCCCCACTCCCACCCCCCCACTTCAATCCACCCCCAATCACCCCACCCAACTCTCACCCCTCCCTCATTCCCCACCCCCACTTCAATCCACCCCCAATCACCCCACCCAACCCTCACCCCTCCCCCACTCCCACCCCCCCATTCCCCACCCCCACTTCAATCCACCCACCCAACCCTCACCCCTCCCCCACTCCCACCATTCCCCTCCCCCACTTCAATCCACCCCCAATCACCCCACCCAACCCTCACCCCTCCCCCACTCCCACCCCCCACTTCAATCCACCCCCACTCACCCCACCCAACTCTCACCCCTCCCTCATTCCCCACCCCCACTTCAATCCACCCCCAATCACCCCACCCAACCCTCACCCCTCCCCCACTCCCACCCCCCATTCCCCACCCCCACTTCAATCCACCCCCAATCACCCCACCCAACCCTCACCCCTCCCCCACTCCCACCCCCCCATTCCCCACCCCCACTTCAATCCACCCCCAATCACCCCACCCAACCCTCACCCCTCCCCCACTCCCACCCCCCCATTCCCCACCCCCACTTCAATCCACCCCCAATCACCCCACCCAACCCTCACCCCTCCCCCACTCCCACCCCCCCATTCCCCACCCCACTTCAATCCACCCCCAATCACCCCACCCAACCCTCACCCCTCCCCCACTCCCACCCCCCCATTCCCCACCCCCACTTCAATCCACCCAACTCTCACCCCTCCCCCATTCCCCACCCCCACTTCAATCCACCCCCAATCACCCCACCCAACCCTCGCCCCTCCCCCACTCCCACCATTCCCCACCCCCACTTCAATCCACCCCCAATCACCCCACCCAACCCTCACCCCTCCCCCACTCCCACCCCCCCATTCCCCACCCCCACTTCAATCCACCCCCAATCACCCCACCCAACCCTCACCCCTCCCCCACTCCCACCCCCCCATTCCCCACCCCCACTTCAATCCACCCAACTCTCACCCCTCCCCCATTCCCCACCCCCACTTCAATCCACCCCCAATCACCCCACCCAACCCTCACCCCTCCCCCACTCCCACCATTCCCCACCCCCACTTCAATCCACCCCCAATCACCCCACCCAACCCTCACCCCTCCCCCACTCCCACCCCCCACTTCAATCCACCCCCAATCACCCCACCCAACTCTCACCCCTCCCCCATTCCCCACCCCCACTTCAATCCACCCCCAATCACCCCACCCAACCTTCACCCCTACCCCACCCACCCACCCCCAGCCCCATCCCCACCCCTCCCACCCCCAGCCCCATCCCTCCCCCACCCAACGTCCCCGGCCCCACAAGCTGCCAACATGCTAATGGCCTAGTGAGAGTCTTATTTTTTGTCTGAAAGGCATTTAGACCTTGTATAAAATTTTATGGGTGGACAAATTATCCAGTTAGCGTTAATGTGTTCTTGCTTCAACTATTGATGCCTCCAGAGTCCTACGTAGGGAAATTGCGTGGTTACATGGCACAGTCAACACAGTGAGAATGAATCCATACTTATATGATTGTTTTTGAAATTACAACGGGTTCACGTGAACTTCCAGACAGAATCTCACTTGTGCAGAAAATGGTCCATTTCCCACCTGCTATTCTGGGCTGATTATATGTGTTACACAGGAACATTAGTAGGACATACACTATCTCCAGAGAGAGATAACTAGTACAGAGCTAGGAAGGAAATGATATGAGCAAACTTAGGGAAGTGTTTGTGGAAGGTACAAGGCAGAATGATAGGAGAGAGATTGAATAAGGAGGTGAGAGTGGAATGAGGGAAGAGTTTGTGAAGGAATTAAGGGAATGATGTTAGCAAAGTTTGATTAATGTTTGTGGGTAATATGAGGGAGTTGACAGGTAAGAACTTGCAGTGGCGCAGTGGTTAGCCTCGCAGCTCCAGCAACCCAGGTTCAATTCTGGGTACTGCCTGTGCAAAGTTTGCCCTGTGACTGCGTGGGTTTTTCGCCGGGTGCTCCGGTTTCCTCCCACAGCCAAAGACTTGCAAGTTGATAGGTCAATTGGCCATTGTAAATTGTCCCTAGTTTAGGGTGGGGATGTGAGAGGGTAATGGGATTAATGTAGGATTAGTATAAATGGGTGTTTGATGGTTGGCACAGACTTGGTGGGCCAAAGGGCCTGTTTCAGTGCTGTATCTCTGAAAAAATAATTGATAGAGAGAGTAAGCTGGGCAGTGGCAGCATCAAGGCAGTAATAAATACTATAAAATATTAGACAAACTCCTCAGTGTCCTCCAGTTACATGTTAATAGAGTCTTCTGCTGAACAAGGTACTAATCAGTGTGATGGAGAAGGTCATGTGGGGCTGGTCCAGGCAGAATGAAGAACATCCTCTTCAAGCAATACTTAACAGTGATAGCTTTCTAATTGTGTCAATGACAAAGAGAATGTGGGAATATTTTTTGTAAGAAAAACCTCTCATATAAATATGTATGTGTGTAAACACAACTGTTGAAGTGTTTTTTTTAACAAAGCTTTATTCAGCATAGAACTGCTGCAAAATACAGGTGATGGAGATTACAGATGCCATATAGTGGCAAGGTTACATTCCATTACAGCAGTTAACATACAAGAATTCACCATTAAAACTGCAAAGAGTATCATGAACTTCAGTGCAAGTATCATCTTGTGCCCAAATCCTTCATTCAAAATGAGAAGATTTTCCAATTAGGAAGTTATTCTTTGATCTGAACATTCTCCAGTGAACAACAGCTGCACCATCTACTGTTAACTGACTCAAACTACAGCATACAATTCTAATGACTCACCAAACAAGACTTGCATTTAGATTGATCACATCTTAGAAATAATTCCCATTAACAGCAGTTAATCCTATAGAAAAAGGGGGGACATATACACACAGACTTTGAAAATACAGTACAGTACATTCCTGGGGGACACTGCCGCTGTCCCCCGGCAGGCAAAGCAGGGAGCTGGTTATAAAACTGCACACCCCACAGCTACAACTGTTTGTTCATTAAAGTTAAATGGATGGAAATCACAGGCTTGAAGTGTGCAAGTTATCGAAGTGTGCTCCCATTACAGCACAAGGAGCCAGGCACTTGTATCCTTATGTCACCTTAAACAAAAATATTGATTTATTCACTATTTGCAATTTTCCCAGTAGTAAGCACTAACAAACTAGCTGTTATTATAAATAGTTGAGTTGATAACAGGGACAGCCATCATAAAGAGTGAAGTGCGATACAGTCACATGTCTCTGTAAGGAAATTAAACATGTAAATGTTTTTATGCACGTTGATGGGACTAGTTTAAACTCAATGTAGCAACTCAACTATTGAAAGGCACTGTCACACACAGAGGGCAGAAATTCAACTTGCACTCAGAATGGGCCTAAAGTGAGTGGAGCCCATTGGTCTGGGAAGGTGAGATGTTGGCCAATCAGATAGTAGTTCTTGTGCAACTTTAAACCTTAAAAACTTTGGATGTCCATATGTTAGAAACAGGCTGTATACAGTATATGAAAGCAATGTTCATCACATTTTAAGATAATACAGTTCAAATTTCTAGGCTTCAAGATAACCATCATCTCTTTTGATACATCGCTCAATCCGATTTTCCAACAGTGATCTCTTCTTCTACTGTCCCAGTTTCAATCAGTTACAGCATCAACACAGCATTAACAATAAAAATGCTATGAATTATGTTTTTATGACTGTTTGCAGTTTGTGTCTATCATGTCCATATCCAAAGTTATTAATAGTTAAAGTTGCACAAGGACTTAATAAACAGCCTGTACAAACATACATATCTACAACTGAATAGTTGCTATAATTACGGTGAGCTTGCTTGATAAATCTGGTCAACATGAACAAAAGTCAAGCAAATCTTTTATTCAGTAATAAAACTTTACAATCCTTCTTCACAATACAACAGAAAGAAATAGATTCATACAGCACCTTTCACAAACTCAGGACTTCCCAAAGCGCTTTACAGCCAATGAAATACTTTTTGTAATGCGGTCATTGTTATAATGTAGGAAATGTGGCAGCCAATTTGTGCACAGCAAGATCCCACAAACGGCAATGTTCAACTATCGAATGCAACTACTGTATCCACTTATATAATTTCACTCTTTCATTTATTGCTGAGAATGATCAGTACAAGGTACTTGTTCTGCACTTTCTCCAGACCAGTTGCTGCTCTGACTAGTTACAGTTTTGCACTGAGTATGAGGTCTATGTTGTGGGGGGCAGGGGGTTGGGAGAAAGGCCCTCCCAAATATTTGAAAATCAAATGTTTAATTTAATCAAATTTAAGATATTTGAGAAGAAATAATTGAATCATGGCAATTTTCTTTGCTCCAACCAGCCGTCTGTGCTGAATTCATTCCTTACATTTAATGTCTTCAGCGGGGAGCTAGACGGGTTCTGACTGGGGTAAGAGATCACACCATATAAAAGTAAGTGTCTTTCGACATAACACTTGATCCGTGTGATCACCTGGGCTCGTTTCAATCGTCTGAGGGCGTTGGAGTGGAATTTTCTCGACTATTATTTCCATTATTGGCCATGGATTTTCTGTCGCTCCCAGATTACATGGATGTGGGAAATGGGGGAATGGGGGAATGGGGAAGAAGTGTTTAAACATGATGCTCTGGCCATTATAGTGTGGGCCAGATTTGATCGATCAGCTGGTCTTTTCCTGCCTGTCAGTTTTGTATTCTCATATGTCACTCCTCCTTTATACTCCATGTTAATTCCTGTGTTTTTTTTAATGATGAGCTTCCAACTACGTACTCGCACCATCACTAAGATCGCCTATTTCCCAACTTCGCCCCCATCTCAGCTCATCTGCTGCTGAAACCCTCATTCGTGCCTTTGTTACCTCTCGACTTGACTATTCCAATGCTCTGCTGGCTGGTCTCCTACATTCTACAATCTGTAAATGTAAGGTTATCCAAAACTCTGCTGCCCGTGTTTTAACTCACACCAAGTTCTGTTCATCTATCACCCTTGTGCTCGCTGACCTACAAAGCAACATCTTGATTTGAAAATTCTTATCCTTGTTTTCAAATCCCTCCATGCCTTGCTCCTCTCTCTATCTCTGTAACCTCCTCCAGCCCCACAACCCTCCGAGATATGGTCACCTGAGCTTCCCTGATTTTTATCTCTCCACCTATGATGGCTGCACCTTCAGTTGCTTTGGCCCTAAGCTCTGGAATTCCCTCCCTAAGCCCCTCTGTCATTCTACCTCCTTTCCCAATAAGACATTCCTTAAAACCTATCTCTTTGACCAAGCTGTTGGTCATCTGACCTAATATCTCCTTATGTGGTGTGATATCATACTTTGTTTTATAACGCTCCTGTGAAGTACCTTGGGACGTTTTATTACGTTAAAGGTGCTATATAAATGTAAGTTGTTGTTATAATGTAATAATTGCTTTGGTCAAAGCACTCTGTGTTCACTCACATGTGTCATGTTAGTTCCTGGGAATATTTTTCTTGTTATATAAGTTATGGGCAAACATCATTACTGCACATCCACAGTGAGTGTGTAAACTTTAAGAGCACAAAGGGGGAATGGTTAAAAAAGTAAATTCTGTTACCAGTTGTTTGTGGTGCCTATTAAATGCCAATAATCTGCAATTTACTGAGTAATAGCCCAATACAGAACAGAACACAATCACAGCCCACACCAGTACTCCTTGTTTCCTTACTGCATGCTTGCATTATTGTATCATGTGTTTGAGAAAAGCTCACAAGGTCCTCACATAGAAGCCTATGTGTTCTGAACAGCTGAATATTTCTTGCACATCTCACTGGAAGAAATAACAACCGGTTTTGTTATAGATTTTGAAGGTCTTTCAAATTATGAAGGGGTTTGCTAGGGTAGATAGATTCATAGAGTTATACAGCACAGAAACAGGCCCTTCGGCCCAACGTGTCTGTGCTGGCCATCAAGCACCTAACTATTCAAATCCCATTTTCCAGCACTTGGCCTGTAGCCGTGTATGCTATGGCATTTCAAATGCTCATCTAAATACTTCTTAACTGTTGTGAGGGTTCCTGCCTCTACCACCTCTTCAGGCAGTGTGTTCCAGATTCCAACCACCCTCTGGGTGAAAACATTTTTCCTCAACTCCCCTCTAAATCTCCTGCCCCTTACCTTAAATCTGTGCCCCCTGGTTATTGACCCCTCCACTAAGGGAAAAAGTTTCTTTCTATCTAACCTATCAATGCCCCTCATAATTTTGTATACCTCAATCATGTCCCCCCTCAGCCTTCTCTGCTCTAAGGAAAACAACCCTAGCCTTTTCAGTCTCTCTTCATAGCTGAAATGCTCGAGCCCAGGCAACATCCTGGTGAATCTCCTTTGCACCCTCTCCAGTGCAATCACATCCTTCCTATAGTGTGGCGACCAGAACTGTACACAGTACTGTACACAGATGTAGAGATGTTTCCACTTGTGGGGGAGTCCAGAACTAGGGGCCATCAATATAAGATAGTGACAAATAAACCCAATTCAAGAGAAACTTCTTTACCCAGAGAGTGGTGAGAATGTGGAACTCACTACCACAGGGAGTGGTTGAGGTGAATAGTATAGATACATTTAAAGAGAAGCTGGAAAAGTACATGATGGAGAAAGGAATAGAAGTATATGTTGATAGGGTGAGATGGAGTGGGGAGTAGGAATCTTGTGTGGTGCATAAATGCTGGCAAAGACCAGTCGGGCAAAGTGGTCTGTTTCTGAGCTGTACATTTGATGTAATAACAGTCAGAAGTATGTGACTGCTAGCAATGAAACAGCAGAAAACAGTAAACATTTTTCCAAAGAGTTCTAGAAATACCTTGAGGAAATTGCTAACAGAATTAATTGCGCTTTTTATTAATGAAATCATCACAATGCGGATACGACTTGTCACTTAGTGCCCTAACAGATTGTTTTTCAATTAATTATGAATTTCCCTTTATCCTGAAGCATCTGCATTACAGAATTGAACTCAAATTCTGCCTGTCGTGGCTAAATTTGGGATTTCTGAAAATGCTCCAAAATTGGGCCTATTTTATGGGAAACTTAACAACCTCACACTCGCCATCAAAATTCTGTTGGTGGTTAGTCACAATAAATCGATTAATCATTGCACGGTTGCAATTATACCGAGCAGGATCACAAATCCAAATAATGCTGTTTCAAATGGCCGTCTCTGCACTTGATAGATTGTCCTGCTCTCTGTGCTCCATGATTAGTTTAAAGGAGGCCTTTGCTGGTTGTGGATTCTGCAACAAAATAAAAAAGATAATAAAATACACAAAAACAGAAAGTAAAGATAAATCGTAAATTTATTTTATACTAAATATACAAGCCTGAGCTGTATCCAGCATTCAACTACCCTCGCCATTCACCACCTGATCTGGTCTGGCCACATTCAGGGCCACTGGGCCTTCCTCAGCTCTGGGCCAAATCCTCCCATAGCTGCAGCATCATCCTGCAGAACACGGATAAGCCAGGCTGCTTTCCTCCAGCACCAGACATCTCCTTAAACTCCTGTCCCCTGCCCTCTTTGCCCTTGCCTCTGTTACAAGTGCGAGAAACCCATGGATTTCCTCATCTGCAAGATAGAGACCAGCTGCCCCTTGTCCCCCAGGTGAACCCCACAATCCCACTGACCACTCCCCCCCCCCTTTTCATTCTAGCCCTGACCCTCTGGGATTTATTAGCCTCTGTTAGTAGCACTTTTACAGAGGAATAGATTTATTTAGCACATGATTCCTTATGACAAGCATTCTGTACCATCTCAGTGTTAAATGTAGTAAACAGGACATTCACTATACCTACTGAGGCTGAGCAAGCTCCTTAACCTTTCCATTTTCCACAGCATCATTCCTCCCAGAAGACGCTTCATCTGTACAAGTCAAAAAACATCAAGGTCAAGGACATCAAGATGGTGGCAAATTAAATATTACTTATTGAAGTAATTGTGAGAGGACTGGGTGACAGCAATAGTTAACACACTACCCTTTGACCTCTGGGACCTGTGTTTTAACCAGCCCAGATCGATAGGACTGATATAGTTTTTCTCTCTCCAACACCTGTAAGGGTCCTTTTCGAAATGGGTTTGGGGCAGGTTCAATGAATTTATGGTGGGTGTGTCTCCACATGAGAAGAGGTGATAAACTGGAACAATCACTTGCAGAGTGGTTGGTATGAGAAACACAAATGTCAAACTGGTGTAAATGGAGTTAATTCTAATTAACCTACATCTTTGGGGCCTTTCTGCTATGTGTAGCTGATCCAGGAGTTCTGATTCTGCTGTCGGATATTAAAAGTTCGATCATGTCCCATTCATCACCATGGATGTCCCTCAACTTGATGGGAGCAGCAACAAAAATAAAACAAAAAGTTTCAAACTGCTCTATAGTGGAGATTCTCTGAGTTAGGTTGCCAATGAATGTAAATTAGTGCCATGTTAGGGGCAGTTCTTGAGTTGCTCATGTTCATTAGGACTTGAGCTAAGACTGCCCGAGTCCTTTCACTGAGGAGCCTTGCACCCAGCAGAGAAGGTTTCCTCTCATTGGCTTTCGCTGGATTTGAACTCATAGATGAAAACTCAATTTTGTAAATTTCCATCTTCTCCGCAAGGGCAGTAATGTGGCTGAGTGGGTCAACCACTTGTTATACAACTCATCCGATTTTCAATCTATCGACATTAATGGAATGTATACTGGGTAGGTTGTATAATGGTCAGACTATCTGTTCTGCTAGATTACCATCCATGCGGTAAAAGGGAATTGGATAAATAGACGATGGGGACAAATCGTCAGGGCTATGGGGAAAGGGTAGTGAGGAGTGGGACTAATTAGTTAGCTGTTTCAAATAGCCAGCACAAGTACAATGGGTCAAATGGCCTATTGTATAGGGTTTCATTCTATGATTCTAATATGTAACCTACTGCAACATCTTGTCTCTAATTCTTATTTCTTTCCCAAACTGTCGTATTTTTATCTTTTGTTCAGGAGCCTCCTCGATTGTTAATATTTGGAATTCTCTTCCCCAGCGAGCATTGAAGGCTGGGCCATTGAATATATTCAAGGCTGAGTTAGATTTTTGATTGACAAGGGAGGGGTTGAATGGCCTACTCCTGTCCCTATTTCTTATGTTCTCATCTTCAATGATGCTCGTGAGCATTCACTATAGGCTGAAGCTTGTGGAATTGATGGGCTGAGGTGAACATCTGGGAGGCCACCTCATACTTTCAATCCATCGCAGAATGAATATCTCCCTATTGCCACTCACTGGAGACTGTTGGTCTGTTTGCCGTAATGTTTAGTTTAGAGATACAGCACTGAAACAGGCCCTTCGGCCCACCGAGTCTGTGCCGACCATCAACCACCCATTTATACTAATCCTACACTAATCCCATATTCCTACCACATCCCCACCTGTCCCTATATTTCCCTACCACCTACCTATACTAGGGGCAATTGCTAATGGCCAATTTACCTATCAACCTGCAAGTCTTTGGCATGTGGGAGGAAACCGGAGCACCCGGAGAAAACCCACGCAGACACAGGGAGAACTTGCAAACTCCACACAGGCAGTACCCAGAATTGAACCCGGGTCGCTGGAGCTGTGAGGCTGCGGTGCTAACCACTGCGCCACTGTGCCGCCCCAAATGCTCAACAGTTGCAATAGAAAAGGTTTCTCCTACTTTCTCTGGTGAAGAACGGGAATTAATAATTAACAGATTCATATTCAGAACAGAAAAAGAAATGTCAAAACTCTTCTGGACACTACCGAGCTCTCTGCTGGTTTCCAGATGTAACGCACTGCGATTGCCCTACTCGACTGATCCAAACATTTCCACACAAACTCTGATCTGATGTTTTTGTTTGTTTGTTCAGAATTGTTTCATTACAATGATTCAGATGAAAAAGTGTTTACAAGAACTGCTCATACCAATATCTGTATCCGTTGACCTTATAGAGATGAGGGTGACTTGGTCTTTATTTGTAGTTGTTCTGCATTAATTTTGTGGAAAAGAGAAACACAATTAGAAGGCAATTTCTTAATCACAAAACTCAAATACAGGGCTAGATCCTGCCTTGGTATGATAGAGTCATAGAGAGATACAGCACTGAAACAGGCCCTTTGGCCCACCGAGTCTGTGCCGACCAACAACCACCCATTTATACTAATCCTACATTAATCCCATATTCCCTACCACATCCCCACCATTCTCCTACCACCTACCTACACTAGGGGCAATTTACAATGGCCAATTTACCTATCAACCTGCAAATCTGTGGCTGTGGGAGGAAACCAGAGTACCCGGCGAAAACCCACGTGGTCACAGGGAGAACTTGCAAACTCCGCACAGGCAGTAACCAGAACTGAACCCGGGTCCCTGGAGCTGTGAGGCTGTGGTGCTAACCACTGCGCCACTGTGCATAGTGTAGAGTGAGTCAGCAGCCTGTTCTGCATCTCTCCCCCACTTTTAATTTCAGTTGAAAGTTAAATTACCCCCTGTGAGTTGCACGTGCAAGCAGCTGAGAGAACCGCAAAAAGAATGTTGGGGCTTTCTACCAGTTTTAGTTGTGAAGTGGGGAAGGTTATGATTTCGTGCTCCCAACACAGAACGCTGCTCAGTAGGAACACACACTGAGAATTCTGGTGCAGAGGTCAATGTCCTTGGTTGGAGACCTGCATGAGTTCCTATCTGTTTTTATTGTAAATGGATAGCGCGTTGTTAGGTGTGTGCCTGGATTCCCGAGATGTGCCCCAGTTTGTGAAGGTCTGCGGCATAAATGTTAAATATCGTCTGACGTAAGGTGGCCACTTAATCCAGATTACTTGCAGAACTCCAGAAAAGGACAAAAATACCCCAGCTTTTAAACTGAATCGCAATAATGGTGATAATAGGACAGGTGACCAAAAGCTTTGTCAAAGAGATAGATATTAAGGAGCACTTTAAAGGAGGCGAGAGAGACAGGTTTAAGAAGGGAATTCCAGAGCTTAGGAAAACACGGCCGCCAATGGTGACGCAAAGGAAATCGGGGGATGTACAAGAGACCAGATTTGGAGGAGCGAAGAGATCTCAGAGGGTGGTGGGGCTGGAGAAGGTTACAGAGATAGGGAGAGGTGAGGCCTTGGAGGGAGTTGAAAATAATGATGAGCAGGAGACAATGTAGGTCAGTGAGCAGAGGAGGGGGCGAGCGTTAGGATATGAGTAGCAGAGTTTTGGATGAGCTGAAGCTTGGGGAAGGTGGAAGATGGGAGGCTGGCCAGGACAGCATTGGAATATCTCTATCTGGAAGTTAAAAAAGCCGAATGACAGTTTCAGCAGCAGATGGGCTGAGGTAAGGGCAGAGTCGGGTAATATGCAGATACTTCTTCCTTTAAAGAAAGAGTTTTAAAAACTGGCAAGTTTTTATGGGACAGGCATAGCTAGTGACACAATGATACCATTGCAATGTTGAGCATGGCAGCTTCACTCTGTATTAACTGATCAAGCGCCTTGGCAAGAACTACAGGCCACTACTACAGCAGTGTCCCGATTAGCAGCATCACATTGCCCCGCCTCTTCACATTTTACAAATGAGTATTTTTGGTAACAGGGTTTCACACAACAGCAGCACATTGCGGGAATGAATGGATGGGAAGTTGTGTGGGGTTTCTGCTTTCCACAGTGGAATATGAGTTTGAGAAACTATGCTTTCCTGACTTGTCAATTTGTAAAGAGTTGCCCACTAATGATCTGTGGAGTGAGAGTCTGACCTGAGTTTTAATGTCGGCCTCGATCACTTCTACACGCCCTCAATTATTTTAATAAATTATACTCACTTGTCTGATGTGCCGCCTTTCGCCTCTGTTCAAATAACAGAAATGAAATTACTTAAATTGAGTCTGAGTTACTCCATGAGTAATTTTCCTGCTGCACTTTTCCCATTTAAACTCAACAGAGTTCAATTCATAGCACATTACAATCAGATCACATGACACTGCTACACACACACAAACAATTAAGGAGCTTCACACCAAGAGTGTCATTTTACTGTTGGCTGAATTTTATGTTCCTCT
This sequence comes from Heterodontus francisci, assembly GCF_036365525.1. NCBI lineage: Eukaryota > Metazoa > Chordata > Chondrichthyes > Heterodontiformes > Heterodontidae > Heterodontus > Heterodontus francisci. Next base: position 284,409,490 of record NC_090371.1, read on the forward strand.
GGAAGGTGGGCTTCTAGGTGGGTGGGTGGGGGGTGCAGAGAATCGGCATGGAGTCGTCCACCACGGAACTCGACACCGTAATGCTGCGTTCCGATTCTGTCAGAGGCAGTGAAATGCCATGGTGACAATTCCACATTGCCGTGACGGCATTGGCATTTATGTTAAACACCCGTTACCATACACCTGAATGTAATTGATAGCAATCTTACCAGGCGTTTGCAATCTTGTGTTGGACGTGAGGCACTCACGTGCCTTCAGTTTCATGTCTTTAACAACCTGGCGGCACCAAGGTGAGAGTCCCTGGTGACTCGAAAGGGTGACTATGCCGCTGTTATTGAGGGTAAGTGGCTGGTTCGAAGAACTCTGCAAATGGATTATCTGTGGGTGTGGTTGGGAGAACACTGTTGTGTGATTGCCTTTAAGAGTGATGTCCCATTAAGAAAAGTGCGGACGACTCTGCCGAAGCATCTTCTGTCCAAATTCTCTGAGATGCAGGAGACATGGCTCGAAAAACAGGGGCGAATGAGGATGGTGAATGACCGACACACGGGGGGTGGAACTACCTCAGTGACACGTAGGACAAAAGGTCAGAGTCATGTGCCTCACAATGAAAACACGGTTACCCGCAGAGGTGTCCAGAGTGTGCGGCGAGTCTCGGTCCTACGAGATTACAATATCTAGCAGAGTGGTGTTGAGAAGGAACTGAAGCCAACTGAGAGAGGTGTGCAATACTGCAACTGTGCACGGCTGACTCGAGGGAACACAGTCTGACAGTGGGGGTGTGACAGATCAACAGGACAGCAGCTAACACATTAACAACATGTCTGTAAACCCAGGGCAGCCAAGGGTGAAATCCACATCCCTAGAAGGTTACACCATAACCAGATCTGGAAAAGCTGCCAAACCACTGGAACTATATTTGGACTCCTGAGCCTCTATATTTGTAAATTTTCACAATCTCAATCCATGTGTTAATAATGTTGATGTTAACTAATTTTATGTATTTTTTTACTTCTAGCATATGAGACTTATCTTTGGAAACAAGGGAGATGTTGTGTGATTGCCTTTAAGAGTGAAGTCCCTTTAAGATCTTAGTATGCTAATAAGCTGCATACCAGAATACAGTCATGTGACTACATGCCAGTCTCACTCTGTAACTGCAACACCAAGAGGCATGTCCTGTAAATAGATAGTTCTGCACTGTATATAGTTGTTAGCTGTTAATCAACCTGTTTGAGATCTTCAACTCCACGCATCGCATTTATGTTCCATCAGACAACATAAAAAGCTTCTCTTTACAAACTCTACAATTGCACCATCTGTCAGGGGCTGGTGCGGGAGATGCATTGGAAGAACTTGACAAGTTTAGAGGTGGTTTTCTTTCAGCAGGCCATTACAGGGCATCACAGTATATACACTTCCCGTGCGCATCACAGTATATACACTCCCCATGTGTTTCAAGTATATACACACCCTGTGCGCATCACAGTATATAAACTGCCCATGCATATAGAGATACAGCACTGAAACAGGCCCTATGGCCCACCAAGTCTGTGCCGACCAACAATAACCCATATTCCCTACCACATCCTCACCATTCTCCTACCATCTACCTACACTAGAGGCAATTTATAATGGCCAATTTACCTATCAACCTGCACGTCTTTGGATGTGGGAGGAAACCGGAGCACCCGGCGGAAACCCACGCAGACACAGGGAGAACTTACAAACTCAGCACAGGCAGTACCCAGAACTGAACCCGGGTCGCTGGAGCTGTGAGGCTGCGGTGCTAACCACTGCACCACTGTGCCGCCCTTCTCCTTGTGATAATTCTCCTCGTGATAAACAATAACATTCTATTAGCTTTCCTAATTACGTGCTGTACCTGCATACTAACCTTTTGCAATTCATGCACTAGGACACCGAGATCCTTCTGCATCTCAGAGCTCCGCAATCTCACACCATTTAGATAATATGCTTCTTTTTTATTCTTCCTGCCAAAATGGACAACTTTGCATTTTCCCACATTATACTCCATCTGCCGGATTTTTGCCCACTCACTTAACCTATCTATATCCCTTTGTAGCTCCCTTATGTCCTCTTCACAACCTACTTTCCTACCTATCTTTGTGTCATCAGCCAAATTTAGCAACCATATCTTCGGTCCCTTCATCTAAGTCATTTATATAAATTGTAAAAACTTGAGGCCCCAGCACAGATCCCTGTAGCACACCACTCGTTACATCTTGCCAACCAGAAAATTCTACCTTCATAACATTACCCACTTTAACCCATTCAGTCTGGAAACCCACATACATTAATATAAAAGCAAAATACTGCGGATGCTGGAAATCTGAAACAAAAACAAGAAATGCTGGAATCACTCAGCAGGTCTGGCAGCATCTGTGGAAAGAGAAGCAGAGTCAACGTTTCGGGTCAGTGACCCTTCTTCGAAACCCACATACATTCATCACCTCCAGACTCTGTCACTCCAGTACTCTCCTTATTGGTGCCTCACCTCCCACCCACCTGATTCTGTAGCTCGCCCATGAGCTCTCTGCTAAATCCTACTAGCATTCCTGGTTTTCACTGGCCTACTATGGCTCCCAGTAGGTCAATGTCTCATATTTATTCTTGCCCATATCTTTAAATCCCTCCCATCTTTAAATTGCTTTGACCCTCACCCCTTCCATCGCCATAACCTCCTCCTGCACTACAACCCTTCCCCTTACTCTTCTCACTTGATTCCGACCACTTGTGCATCTTCACTCCACTTATCTCACCTTTGGCATCCATATCTCATTCACCTACTGTCTGAATTTAATTCCCTAAAGCCGTTTATCTCTTCACTTCCCTCTCCATCCCACCTAACAACTAACAACTTGTTCACCCCTCCTAATCTGTCCTTTATTGACATGGCATCTGTTTTCCTATATTAAAGGGAGCTAGCTAAGTGCAAATTAATGCCATTGATTGGAGCTTTCTCCCGGAGTTACACCATAATACAAACCAATGGTCCTTCAGCATGCGACAGCTCTGGCAAAATATTCAGTTGATTTACAAACACTTATTTGAAATAAAATGATATATTTGTTTAAAATGTTTAACAATTTGACTGATATAGAAATATGAAAAGAATCTCAAATATTCCTGAAACATATCAAACCAGAATCATTTCCTGGGGTTTCCATTGCCCCAGAATAAAAACACCATACTTTGGTTCTGCAACACAAAATTCATAAATTGCCATGAGTGCAAATAGTTGATTTTATAAAGACAAGAAACAATATTAGGAATTCCTATGCACCCTTTAGGAATCTGTTTGATTTCAGTCTTTTGAGGAAATATTAGAATTAGAATTAGAACATTACAGCGCAGTACAGGCCCTTCGGCCCTCGATGTTGCGCCGACCTGTGAAACCATCTGACCTACACTATTCCATTTTCATCCATATGTCTATCCAATGACCACTTAAATGACCTTAAAGTTGGCGAGTCTACTACTGTTGCAGGCAGGGCGTTCCACGCCCCTACTACTCTCTGAGTAAAGAAACTACCTCTAACATCTGTCCTATATCTATCACCCCTCAACTTAAAGCTACGTCCCCTCGTGTTTGCCATCACCATCCGAGGAAAAAGACTCTCACTATCCACCCTATCTAACCCTCTGATTATCTTATATGTCTCTATTAAGTCACCTCTCCTCCTCCTTCTCTCCAACGAAAACAACCTCAAGTCCCTCAGCCTTTCCTCGTAAGACCTTCCCTCCATACCAGGCAACATCCTAGTAAATCTCCTCTGCACCCTTTCCATAGCTTCCACATCCTTCCTATAATGCGGTGACCAGAACTGCACGCAATACTCCAGGTGCGGTCTCACCAGAGTTTTGTACAGCTGCAGCATGACCTCGTGGCTCCGAAACTCGACCCCCCTACTAATAAAAGCTAACACACCATATGCCTTCTTAACAGCCCCATTAACCTGGTTAGCAACCTTCAGGGATTTATGCACCTGGACACCAAGATCTCTCTGTTCATCTACACTACCAAGAATCTTCCCATTAGTCCAGTACTCTGCATTCCTGTTACTCCTTCCAAAGTGAATCACCTCACACTTTTCCGCATTAAACTCCATTTGCCATCTCTCAGCCCAGCTCTGCAGCCTATCTATGTCCCTCTGTACCCTACAACATCCTTCGGCACTATCCACAACTCCACCGACCTTAGTGTCATCCGCAAATTTACTAACCCACCCTTCGACACCCTCTTCCAGGTCATTTATAAAAATGACAAACAGCAGTGGCCCCAAAACAGATCCTTGCGGTACACCACTAGTAACTAAACTCCAGGATGAACATTTGCCATCAACCACCACCCTCTGTCTTCTTTCAGCTAGCCAATTTCTGATCCAAAGCTCTAAATCGCCTTCAACCCCATACTTCCGTATTTTCTGCAATAGCCTACCGTGGGGAACCTTATCAAACGCCTTACTGAAATCCATATACACCACATCCACTGCTTTACCCTCATCCACCTGTTTGGTCACCTTCTCGAAAAACTCAATAAGGTTTGTGAGGCACGACCTACCCGTCACAAAACCGTGCTGACTATCTCTAATGTACTTATTCTTTTCAAGATGATTATAAATCCTGTCTCTTATAACCTTTTCCAACATTTTACCCACAACCGAAGTAAGGCTCACAGGTCTATAATTACCAGGGCTGTCTCTACTCCCCTTCTTGAACAAGGGGACAACATTTGCAATCCTCCAGTCTTCCGGCACTATTCCTGTCGACAATGACGACATAAAGATCAAGGACAAAGGCTCTGCAATCTTCTCCCTAGCTTCCCAGAGAATCCTAGGATAAATCCCATCTGGCCCAGGGGACTTATCTATTTTCACACTTTCCAAAATTGCTAACACCTCCTCCTTGTGAACCTCAATCCCATCTAGCCTAGTAGCCTGAATCTCAGTATTCTCCTCGACAACATTTTCTTTCTCTACTGTAAATACTGACGCAAAATATTCATTTAACACTTCCCCTATCTCCTCTGATTCCACACACAACTTCCCACTACTATCCTTGATTGGCCCTAATCTAACTCTAGTCATTCTTTTATTCCTGATATACCTATAGAAAGCCTTAGGGTTTTCCCTGATCCGATCCACCAATGACTTCTCGTGTCCTCTCCTTGCTCTTCTTAGCTCTCCCTTTAGATCCTTCCTGGCTAGCTTGTAGCTCTCAAGCGCCCTAACTGAGCCTTCACGTCTCATCCTAACATAAGCCTTCTTCTTCCTCTTGACAAGCGCTTCAACTTCTTTAGTAAACCACGGCTCCCTCGCTCGACAACTTCCTCCCTGCCTCACAGGTACATACTTATCAAGGACACGCAGTAGCTGCTCCTTGAATAAGCTCCACATTTCGATTGTTCCCATCCCCTGCAGTTTCCTTCCCCATCCTACGCATCCTAAATCTTGCCTAATCGCATCATAATTTCCTTTCCCCCAGCTATAATTCTTGCCCTGCGGTATATACCTGTCCCTGCCCATCGCTAAGGTAAACCTAACCGAATTGTGATCACTATCACCAAAGTGCTCACCTACATCTAAATCTAACACCTGGCCGGGTTCATTTCCCAGTACCAAATCCAATGTGGCATCGCCCCTGGTTGGCCTGTCTACATACTGTGTCAGAAAACCCTCCTGCACACACTGGACAAAAACTGACCCATCTAAAGTACTCGAACTATAGTATTTCCAGTCGATATTTGGAAAGTTAAAGTCCCCCATAACAACTACCCTGTTACTCTCGCCCCTGTCGAGAATCATCTTCGCTATCCTTTCCTCTACATCTCTGGAACTATTCGGAGGTCTATAAAAGACTCCCAACAGGGTAACCTCACCTCTCCTGTTTCTAACCTCAGCCCATACTACCTCAGTAGACGAGTCCTCAAACGTCCTTTCTGTCGCTGTAATACTCTCCTTGATTAACAATGCCACACCACCCCCTCTTTTACCATCTTCTCTGTTCTTACTGAAACATCTAAATCCCGGAATCTGCAACATCCATTCCTGCCCCTGCTCTACCCATGTCTCCGAAATGGCCACTACATCGAGATCCCAGGTACCAACCCATGCTGCAAGCTCACCCACCTTATTCCGGATGCTCCTGGCATTGAAGTAGACACACTTTAAACCAAGTTCTTGCTTGCCAGTGCCCTCTTGCATCCTTGTAACCCTATCCCTGACCTCACTACTCTCAACATCCTGTACACTGGCACTACAATTTAGGTTCCCATTCCCCTGCTGAATTAGTTTAAACCCCCCCGAAGAGCACTAGCAAACCTCCCCCCCAGGATATTGGTACCCCTCTGGTTCAGGTGAAGACCATCCTGTTTGTAGAGGTCCCACCTACCCCAGAAAGAGCCCCAATTATCCAGGAAACCAAAACCCTCCCTCCTGCACCATCCCTGCAGCCACGTGTTCAACTCATATATCAATATATCAAATTATTATAGATATCCTAACTTGTCAAACAAAGAACAAAGAACAGTACAACACAGGAACAGGCCATTCGGCCCTCCAAGCCTGCGCCAATCTTGATGCCTGCCTAAACTAAAACCTTCTGCACTTCCGGGGTCCGTATCCCTCTATTCCCATCCTATTCATGTATTGTCAAGATGCCTCTTAAACGTCTCTATGGTACCTGCTTCCACCACCTCCCCTGGCAACAAGTTCCAGGCACTGTGTAAAGAACTTGCCTCGCACATCCCCTCTAAACTTTGCCCCTCTCACCTTGAACCTATGTCCCCTAGTAACAGACTCTTCCATCCTGGGAAAAAGCTTCTGACTATCCACTCTGTCCATGCCGCTCATAACTTTGTAAACCTCTATCATGTCGCCCCTCCACCTCCGTCGTTCCAGTGAAAACAATCCGAGTTTATCCAACCTCTCCTCATAGCTATTGCCCTCCAGACCAGGCAACATCCTGGTAAACCTCCTCTGTACCCTCTCCAAAGCCTCCACGTCCTTCTGGTAGTGTGGCGACCAGAATTGCACGCCATATTCTAAGTGTGGCCGAACTAAAGTTCTGTACAGCTGCAGCATGCCTTGCCTATTTTTATACTCTATGCCCCGACCGATGAAGGCAAGCATGCCGTATGCCTTTTGACTACCTTATCCACCTGCGTTGCAACTTTCAGTGACCTGTGGACCTGTACGCCCAGATCTCTCTGCCTGTCAATACTCTTAAGGGTTCTGCCATTTACTGTATACTTCCCACCTGCATTAGACCTTCCAAAATGCATTACCTCACATTTGTCCGGATTAAACTCCATCTGCCATTTCTCCGCCCAAGTCTCCAACCGATCTATATCCTGCTGTATCCTCTGACAATCCTCATCACTATCCGCAACTCCACCAACCTTTGTGTCGTCCGCAAACTTACGAATCAGACCAGCTACATTTTCCTCCAAGTCATTTATATATACTACAAAGGGCAACACATCTTCCACTGCCATTATGATACAGATAACAACCCAACATCAGACCTGTTTTAGAATACTACGATAAACTGCTGACACTCCGCCACTCTGTTAGGACAAAGCAGAGCACCCATGGTTAGGACAAATGGATTCTGTCCACCAGTACTGGAATTCGACCGACACTCAATGTTTGCAGCGAGCTCAGAGTCTTTGCCAGTATTAAAAAAAATATGAAGGGAATCCAATGACTTCCTCTGATCTTTTTAAATTTTAAGAATAGCAAGTTGCTGTCTGTAACCTACACCAAAGGAAGGTTTCAATTTTTATCCTAGCCTCTGCTGATTTAGCTGATCTCAGTACAGTGTAGAAAGGACACTACAAATGATCACAGTCCTGGGTTAGGGAAAGAAAAAAATCAGCTAGACTTTCTGCTCCTACTGGAAACATGGATACCAAGTGAAGACAGAATTGGGTTCAGCTCTGATGTCCACAGCAGGGCAGCCTGCCAGCATTCACACACGATAATGGGGTCACTTCAATGAGATAAAAGAGGCCTGTGGAACTGTAACTCAGGGCTAGAGACAATGCCTTCAGGAAAAGGTGGAAGAAAATGTAACATTTCCAAATTAAAGTTTAAAAAGATGACTTTGCACTGCTCGCAGTTATACTGCAACTTGTGTGAAGTTCAATTAGTTTTAAACTACCTGTCTCACACCAGATCCTAAAATCTGAATGGTAGTGTTAATCAATCCAGAAACTACAGGATCACTGATCTAAAAGGAGACTATGCGACCAGCAAAAACCATTACTGGGTTAAAGTTCATGAATCAAAACCACTCTAAGTAAGTAAAACATACTTGAATTATTTTATTGAAGTGAAATTCTCTCCAATACTGGTAGTTTATCCTTTCTCTTTCCACTTTAAATAGCAGCTCGGTTCAGTTGGCAGCCAGAGTCAGACAATTGCGGACTCACGCCCCGCTCCAAACCTGAGCACATGGCTGACACCCCAGCGTGGTACTGTGTGTGATACTGCCCTTCAGATGTGATGTTAAATGAACAACCCATTTGTTTGTTATGTGACTCAAGTGGATGTTATAGATCCCAAGGCATTATTCAAAGAGCCGCGCAAAGTGTGTTAGTGCCTTAGCTAAATTCAACTTCAATTACCAAAACAAAATAGATGAACTAGTCATTTAACTCAACAATGGAACCTTGTTGAGTGCAAAATGGTTGCTGTATTTGCCTTAATAAGTCACTATACACTAAATTAATATAAACTCCCTGTGCATATCATAGTATATACACACCCCGTGTGTATCACTGTATATACACGCCCCGTGCATATCACAGTATATACACACCCCATGTGTATCACAGTATATACATGCCTCGTGTGTATTACAGTATATACACACCCCGTGTGTATCAGTGAATACACCCCCCATGCATATCACAGTGTATACTCTCCCCATGTGTATCACAGTATATACATGCCTCGTGTGTATTACAGTATATACACTCCCCGTGCCTATCACAGTGTATACAATCCCCTTGCATATCACAGTGTATACACTCCCTGTGTGTATCAGTGTATATACACACCCCATGCGTATCACTGTATATACACGCCCCGTGCATATCACAGTGTATACACACCCCATGCGTATCACAGTGTATACACGCTCCGTGTGCGTATCAGTGTATACACTCCCCATGTGTATCACAGTGTATACACACCCCGTGCGTATCACAGTGTATACACACCCCGTGCGTATCACAGTATATACACACCCCATGCGCATCACAGTATATACACACCCCGTGTGTATCACAGTATATACACACCCCGTGTGTATCACAGTATATACACACCCCATGCGCATCACAGTATATACACATTCCGTGTGTATCACAGTATATACACATTCCGTGCGTATCACAGTATATACACACCCCGTGTGTATCACAGTATATACACACCCCATTCGCATCACAGTATATACACATTCCGTGTGTATCACAGTATATACACATTCCGTGCGTATCACAGTATATACACACCCCGTGTGTATCACAGTATATACACACCCCATTCGCATCACAGTATATACACATTCCGTGTGTATCACAGTATATACACATTCCGTGCGTATCACAGTATATACACACCCCGTGTGTATCACAGTATATACACACCCCATGCGCATCACAGTATATACACATTCCGTGTGTATCACAGTATATACACATTCCGTGCGTATCACAGTATATACACATTCCGTGTGTATCACAGTATATACACACCCCGTGTGTATCACAGTATATACACACCCCATTCGCATCACAGTATATACACACCCCGTGTGTATCACAGTATATACACACCCCGTGTGTATCACAGTATATACACACCCCGTGTGTATCACAGTATATACACATTCCGTGTGTATCACAGTATATACACACCCCGTGTGTATCACAGTGTATACACACCCCGTGTGTATCACAGTGTATACACACCCCGTGTGTATCACAGTATATACACACCCCGTGTGTATCACAGTATATACACACCCCGTGTGTATCACAGTGTATACACACCCCGTGTGTATCACAGTCTATACACACCCCGTGTGTATCACAGTATATACACACCCCATGCGTATCACAGTAGATACACATTCCGTGTGTATCACAGTATATACACATTCCGTGTGTATCACAGTATATACACACCCCGTGTGTATCACAGTATATACACACCCCATGCGCATCACAGTATATACACTCCCCGTGCCTATCACAGTATATACACAGCCCGTGCGTATCACAGTATATACACACCCCATGCGCATCACAGTATATACACACCCCATGCGTATCACAGTATATACACATTCCGTGTGTATCACAGTATATACACACCCCGTGTGTATCACAGTATATACACACCCCATGCGTATCACAGTAGATACACATTCCGTGTGTATCACAGTATATACACACCCCATGCGCCTCACAGTATATACACACCCCGTGTGTATCACAGTATATACACATTCCGTGTGTATCACAGTATATACACATTCCGTGTGTATCACAGTATATACACATTCCGTGTGTATCACAGTATATACACACCCCGTGTGTATCACAGTATATACACACCCCATGCGCATCACAGTATATACACTCCCCGTGCCTATCACAGTATATACACAGCCCGTGCGTATCACAGTATATACATACCCCATGCGCATCACAGTATATACACACCCCATGCGTATCACAGTATATACACATTCCGTGTGTATCACAGTATATACACACCCCATGCGTATCACAGTAGATACACATTCCGTGTGTATCACAGTATATACACATTCCGTGTGTATCACAGTATATACACATTCCGTGTGTATCACAGTATATACACACCCCGTGTGTATCACAGTATATACACACCCCATGCGCATCACAGTATATACACTCCCCGTGCCTATCACAGTATATACACAGCCCGTGCCTATCACAGTATATACACAGCCCATGCGCATCACAGTATATACACACCCCATGCGTATCACAGTATATACACATTCCGTGTGTATCACAGTATATACACACCCCGTGTGTATCACAGTATATACACACCCCATGCGTATCACAGTAGATACACATTCCGTGTGTATCACAGTATATACACACCCCATGCGCATCACAGTATATACACACCCCGTGTGTATCACAGTATATACACATCCCATGCGTATCACAGTATATACACACCCCATGCGTATCACAGTATATACACATTCCGTGTGTATCACAGTATATACACACCCCATGCGTATCACAGTATATACACATTCCGTGTGTATCACAGTATATACACACCCCATGCGCATCACAGTATATACACACCCCGTGTGTATCACAGTATATACACACCCCATGCGCATCACAGTATATACACACCCCGTGTGTATCACAGTATATACACACCCCGTGTGTATCACAGTATATACACACCCCATGCGCATCACAGTATATACACACCCCATGCGCATCACAGTATATACACACCCCGTGTGTATCACAGTCTATACACACCCCATGTGCATCACAGTATATACACACCCCGTGTGCATCAGTGTATACTCTCCCTACTGCAGAGCCATGTGATCTCCTGGGAGAGGCCAAAATTTACTGTCACAAGAAAAGAAGGATGGTGGAGAGAACATGTTCAAGATTTTCCAGATTTTTACAGTTACAAAGTAACCAGATTCAGGAAAGACCATCTTGTGGCAACAGAATTCGAAGTCTTGGGATGCAGCATTTAGTCAAGGCCCCCGACATTCTGGAGTTCCTGTTCTACTGCTGGCAGTACAGCAGTGTAGGGTCTCTACTCTGCTGCAGTGTCTGACACTTAACCAGCCCGAAATCCTGGTGCCAGCTCTTTTGTATAATCCTGGACAGTACAATAGAAAAATAAGGACTGACTTGCATTTTGATAGCGCCTTTCATGATCTCAGGTCATCCCAAAGCAATTTACAGCCAATAAAGTGCTTTTAAATTGTAGTCACTGTCGTAATGTAGGAAATTCATCAGCCAATTTACACACAGCAAGATCCCACAAACAGCAATGTGATAATGACTGGATAATCTGTTTTTGTGATGTTAATTGAGGGATTAATCTTGGACCCAGGACACCAGGGCAAAACCCCCTGCTCTTCTCTGAAATAGTGTCATAGGATCTTTTAACATCCACCTGAGAGGGCAAGCAGAGCCGCGGTTTAACATCTCGTCTGAAAGATGGCACCTCCAACAGTGCAGCACTCCCTCGGTACTGGCATGGATTGTCCTCCTAAATTATGTGCTGATATATCCGGAGTGTGACTTGAAGCTGAGGTGCTGCTACTGAGACACAGCTGGCAGTGATATAAGGATAAGTCCCACCACTGATTAATAATTTAAGCCTGCGATAGTTTAGAAAACTTGTGTGTGGCAGGGCTGAGTGGCTGGTGCAGTTTATAATCAGTGGCGGTGTTTAAAGGCCCTGCATCTACCTAAAGGCACCAGCGACTGCAAGTCAGGCTAAAGTGGAACCAGTGAACGAAGTGCGACAAATTGCACTAAAAATGACATGGGCATACTCTACAGTGAGAAAAGGCGAAGGAGGAATCTCATTCCCCAGTTGGTAGCACGAAACGTGCAAATCCAGCCTCCAGAATAATGTTTGTGTTAGGAAAGACGATACAGAGCCTCTTATTGTAGAATTAGAGAAGGAAACTGATGGGAGGTCTGGACGTGTCGGATAGATGGAAGACTAATCTTCTCTTTGCCTATTTTACTGTGAATAGTAAAGATAAAATCAGGCCCATTGGCTGTTTTAGTCTCTCCCCCCGCCCCCCCATTCCTTCCCATAGCCCTACAAATTTCTCCTTTTCAGACGCACTGACTCGATACATCACCATGTACTAATGATCAGCAATTATCTTGCCACAACCCAACAAAAAGAAACAATAGGTTAAAAAACACACAGCAAGGGCAGAAAATACAATAGCGTTAAATGAGTGGAATTAAGAAGTGTATGGGACGTCAATACTCCTCGTACATTCTGTTTGAGACCAAACTTTGAAAAAAGACGTATTACTGTACCTCGCCTTTGCTTTCGATAGTTTCTGCATTTGAATCTCAGAACAATGAGACTGATGAGAACCACCATCGCAAGTATAAGGAGCAGAACCAGGACCAGGTTTTCTAAAAGAACAGGAAGGAGGAACAATAGCTACAGTAAACAAACTGGCAAATCTCATATCAATAGAGCTGGGTGAAAATAACATCATTACTTGTAAAGAAAAAAAACAACAACTTACATTTCTATAGTGCTTTTCATGATCACATGACACCCTAAACGCTTTACAGCCTATGAAGTACTTTTTGAAGCAGTCACTGTTGTAATGTAGGAAACTTATGCAAAGCAAGATCCCATAAACAGCAATGTGATAATGGCCACATAATCTGTTTTAGTAATATTTTCAAGGGATAAAAATTGGCTCCAGGACATCAGGACGAACCCCCCCCTTCTCTTCAAAATCATGCCATAGGGTCTTTTACACCACCTGAGAGGGCAGACTGTGAAGTTAAAGCCTTGGAGGGGGTGCAGAGGAGATTTACTAGAATTGTTCCAGGGATGAGGGACTTCAGTTATGTGAAGAGACTGGAGAAGCTGGGATTGTTCTCCTTCAAGCAGAGAAAGTTAAGGGGAGATTTAATAGAGGTGTTGAAAATTAGGAAGGGTTTTGATAGAGTGAATATGCAGAAACTGTTTCCACTGTCAGGAGGGTCAGGAACCAGGGGACACAGATTTAAGGTAATTGGCAAAAGAACCAGAGGGAGAGATGAGGAGAATTTTCTTTTGCACAGGGAGTTGTTGTGATCTGGAACATAGATTTATGAGGAAAGAGAAAGAGATAGTGGGACTAATTGGATAGTTCTTTCCAAGAGCTAGCACAGGCATGATGGACTGAATAGCCTCCTTCTGTCCTTTATGATTCAATGTTTAATCTGAACCCCATTGTCAAGGTCATTATTAATATGGCATCCAATAAGGGTTTATCAGACCTCTGAATGCACAGTGATAATTAATCTGGACCCCAATAACACAGTGATTATTAACATGAAATCCCAATATTCAATAACTATAACACAGTGAATGTATAAGTGCATCTCAATAACGTAGTGATCATTAGGAACACCAGTGACGGTGATCATTGATATCAACCCCAATATCACAGGGATCACTTCATGAAAAACACTGTTAAATGTCAGACACGACTTGCTTATAACAAATCCATTCTGAGGTCCTTGAGATGCCATTTATCCAGCAATGAGTTGAGATCGTTTCTGTTAACAAAGTGCTGAACTAGTGATGGTTAATATTATATTATGTAAATGAGAGCCCACACACAGGGCTCTGTGCTGAGAACACTGATCAGAACATTAGATGTGGTGGTGTGTCTCCATGTTTCACAGCCTGCCTCATTTTCTGTCCATTAATCTTTGTTATTTGACAATAGCCTATCATTTTATTGTGGATTATTTTATTCACGTAGAATTCTCAGAATTTTATATATATATATAAACCTAAACACACAAAAAGCTGACAAAAACAGCAAGCAAAGATGTGAAATTGGTATATGTCCATGGTTCAAACACAGCCTGTTTAGAAAGGAACCCAATACATCAGACATAGCAACACTTATTCCTACCGAGGCTGCGTTACTATCTGAAGGAGGTGATGGCAAAGCAAGAATGGATACAACAGCAAAGAGCTTGAGAAGAGGAGCCTGGGAGTCAATAACTTCACTCCAGGATACTCAACCTCAACTACCGAATCTTGTATTTGATCCTAGTTGACCCTGTAGGAGCCAAGGAATCAAATGATTGGGCAAGACCATAGTCAGTCTCAGTTGGATTTATATAGAATATTGTCATATTAGGACAACAAGAATATAAGAACATAAGAAATAGGGGCAGGAGTAGACCATGTGGCCTGTTGAGTCTGTTCGAACATTCAATATAATCATGGCCGATCTTCTGCCTCAACTCCACTTTCCCGCCCACTCGCCATATCCTTGATTCCCTGAGAGACCAAAAATCTGTCTATCCCAGCTTTAAACGTATTCAATGATGGAGCATCCACAACCCTCTGGGATAGAGAATTCCAAAGAGTCACAACCCTTTGAGTGAAGAAATTACTCATCTCAGTCCTAAATAATCGTCCCCTTATCCTGAGACTGTGCCCCCGTGTTCTCAATTCCCCAACCAGGGGAAACAACCTCTCAATAACTATTCTGTCAAGCCCCTTCAGAATCTTATACAAAAAAAAATACTGCAGATGCTGGAAATCTGAAATAAAATAAGAAAGTGCTGGAAATACTCAGCAGGTCTGGCAACATCTGTGGAGAGAGAAGCAGATTTAACATTGCAATAAAGGCCAACATGACATTTGCCTTCCTAATTGCTTGCTGTACCTGCATGCTAACTTTCTGTGATTCTTGCACACGTACACCTAAGTTTTTCTGAACATCAACATTTACAAGTTTCACACCTTTAGAAAATATTCTGCTTTTCTATTCTTACAACCAAAGTGAATAACTTCACACTTCCCCACATTATACTCCATCTGCCACCTTGCTGTCCGCTCACTTAACCTGTCTTTATCTCATTGCAGCCTCTTTGTGTCTTCCTCACAGCTTGCATTCCCACCTAGCTTTGTATTGTCAGCAAACTTAGATACATTACTCTCAGTCTCTTCATCTAAGTCATTAATATAGATTGTAAATAGCTAAGGCCCCAGCACTGATCCTTGAGGCATTCCACTAGTCACAGCCTAAAAATGCCATGTGTATCACTACTCTTTGCTTCCTGTTCAGGAACCAATCCTCTATCCTTGCTAATATATTACCCCCAACTCCATGAGCCCTTGTCTTACTATTAACCTTTCGTGTGGCACCTTGTCATATTCCTTTTGGAAATCCAAGTATACTACATCTACTGGTTCCCCTTTATCTACCCTACTAGTTACATCCTCAAAAATCTCTAACAAATTTGTCAACTACTACTTCCCTTCACAAAACCATGTTGGTTTTGTCTGACCATACTATGATTTTCTAAGTGCATTGTTAAGATTTCCTTAATAATATATTCCAGCATTTTCCCAATGACTGATGTCGGGCTAATTGGCCTGTAGTTCCCTATTTTCTCTCTCTCTCCTTTCTTGAATAGCAGTGTTATATTTGCTAACTTCCAATCGGCTGGGACTGTTCTAGAATCTAGGGAATTTTGGAAAATCCTAACCATTGCATCCACGATCTTTGCAGTTACCTCCTTTAGAACCCTAGGATATAGGCTATTGGGTTCTGTGGATTTAACAGATATTAGTCCCTAAGGTTTCTCCAGTACTTTTTCTCTGCTGATATCTTAATTTCCTCATTCTTATTAGCCCCTAGGTTACCCTATATTTCTGGTATGTAACTTGTGTATTCTCCCACAGAAAGTAGTTGATGCTTGCTCAATTGATAATTATAAATCTGAGATTGATGGATTTTTTTTCTATAGAGGATATTGAAAGGGATATGGAAATAAAGTGGGTGAATGGAGTTTGGACAGATCAGCCATGATCTTATTGAATGGTGGAACAAGCTCGAGGGGCTGAATGGCCTCCTTTGTTCCTATGTGTTGTTGTAAATATTGATTTGTTCAACACACACTAATCACTCCTCCTCCCTGCACCCCATTGATACAGAATCGCGTTCGAAATGAATGGTTCTTACTGGCAGTTGAAAAACCTCCGAGTGGAGCTCCGTTTCTAGTTGAGTCATTCGTGGAATTGTCACTCAGAGATAGAGATGGCCCTAGTGATAGGTAAAGATAATAAAATCTTAAAACATAGATCATCACATGAGAGAGTAGAACTGGAAAAGTCAAGGTCAACACAGCCTCGAGGTAGCTCTCATTCAATTTTCATTCAAGTAGAGAGACCTAAACTGGCATCTACCTCTGTGAGTCAGTTTAAATAATTCATAAATCCAACTACAGATCAATTAAAATTAACCCACAGGGACTGGAGTTTTTGTGAAAAAATATATTTATGTTCTAAATACACTTTATTAAGGAAGGAAACAATTTATCATAGAATCATACAGCAGAAGAGGCCATTCGGCCCATCGCGCCAGTGTCAGCTCTTTGAAAGAGTTATCCAATTGGTCCCACTAACCCCTCTCTTTCCCCATCGTCTTACATATTTTTCCTTTTCAAGTATTTATCCAATTCCCTTTTGAAAGTTACTATTGAATCTGCTTCCACCGCCCTTTCAGGCAGCGCATTCCAGATCACAACAACTCACTGTGTAAAAAAAAAATTCTCCTTATCTCCCCCTCTGGCTCTTTTGCCAATTATCTTAAATCTGTGTCTCTCTGGTTACCAATCCTCCTGCCATTGGAAACAGTTTCTCCCTATCTACTCTATCAAAACCCATCTTAATTGAACTGAAATAGCTAGTGGCATTTTCCTCTGGTTTTATCCCTGGTGTTACTGTGAACTGTACTTGCTGGATTCCTTGACATCTGTATGACCTGACCAACCTTCCAGCGTCACTACTACTGGACACTGGAATTGCCCTTCTAATTATAAATGGGCACAATTAAATGAGGTCGTAATGATGGTGCAATGTCTTACAGCACATTGTCCATTGCTATCATCTCGGCAGAGCTAGACACAACATACGGCTGTACAAAGCAAAGTTTTGCTAGGAGAAGCTTTTATTAAATGCCCATACCACTGGGTCAATTAATGAAAGGGCCAACAGTGGGGAGTGGAGTCCTATACTGTGAAAATCAATGAATAGATCCACCACAGAGAGCACGGAGTAAATCTACAGCCTCATGTTCTTTATTGTCAAGGGCACCAAAGTGTTTTTCTTCTTCAAAGCTGCCTACCCCCTTTAAACTGTTGTAGTATCGGATTGATACAGCACCTGATAGTAACATTACTATGATTGGACAGTGTCAAGACTGACTACCTGGACTGGGCATTTTGCCCACCTCATCCCTAATCATTCCAGGTGGATAAAGTGAGCTCTTTCCTGCGCTGCAAGATTGGTGTATAAAACTGAAGACCATCACCCACTGTGTAGCTCATGTAGCCTCCTTCGTGAGAGAGAATATAATGTGTGCCTCCTCTAATGCACTGGCATGTAACTGTTTATAGTCAAACAGTTTAATTGAGGCATTACCCAGATTACTATTATCGGTTTAATGTGTGGGATAGCTGTTACTACAGTGTCCCCACCCCTGCCTTACCCTTTCTCCCATGACAAACCTCCCTCCCCAGGACTACCTACACAAGCTCTTTCTAGTTTTGCATCTCCCCTATTCCCTCAGCAAGCTTTTTTCAACCATGAGACCCAGCCCTGCCCACTTGACCCAATTCCCACCAAACTCCCAACCACCCATCTTTCTCCTTCGCTCTCATGGTAGCCAAGGTTGCAAGTGGTTCCACCTCCCTAATTCTGTAACCTCCCCCATCCCTACAACGCTCACTATCTCTGTAACCTCCCCTATCCCTACAACCCTCACTATCTCTGTAACCTCCCCTATCCCTACAACCCTCACTATCTCTGTAACCTCCCCTATCCCTACAACCCTCACTATCTCTGTAACCTCCCCTATCCCTACAACCCTCACTATCTCTGTAACCTCCCCTATCCCTACAACCCTCACTATCTCTGTAACCTCCCCTATCCCTACAACCCTCACTATCTCTGTAACGTCCCCTATCCCTACAACCCTCACTATCTCTGTAACCTCCCCCATTCCAACCATTGTCCCTAATAAGAGGTAGGCCATTTAGGACTGAGATGGGGAGGAATTTCTGCACTCGGAGGGTGGTGAATCTGTGGAATTCTCTATCCCCAAGGGCTGTGGAGGCTCAGTCATTGAGTATGTTCAAGACAGAGATTAATAGATTTCTAGACATTAAAGATATCAAGGGATATGGGAATAGTACGGGAAAATGGCGTTGAGGTAGAAGATCAGCCATATCTAGTGGAATGGCAAAGCAGGCTCGAGGGGCTGAATGGCCTACTCTTGTTCCTATTTCCTATGCTCCTATGTAACTCTGTAACCTCGCCCATACCTATATTCCTCCCTATCTCTGTAACCTGCCCAATCCATGGTGATCATGAAACCATTGTCGATTGTTGTGAAAACCCATCTGGTTCACTAATGTCCTTTAGGGAAGGAAATCTGCTGTCCTTACCTGGTCTGGCCTACATGTGACTCCAGACCCAAAGCAATGTGGTTGACTCTTAAAATGCCCTCTGAAATGGCCTAGCAAGCCACTCAGTTCAAGGGCAATTAGGGATGGGCAATAAATGCTGGCCTTGCCAGCAACGCCCACATCCCATGAATGAATTTTTAAAAACCCTACAACCCTCCCTAACTCTGCAACAACTCTATCCCAATGACCCTCCCCTAACTCCCCATTTAGCTGAACCTGGACTCTTGTGTTTTCCCCCTCCCTTTACCCCTTCCTTTGTGAAAATATTTTCAGCAACCTAGGCTCCATGCAGTGGAATTCCTTCCCTATACATTTGGAATACTGTGAACTGTTCTGGTTTCCATATTGGAGAAAGGATATAGAGGCATTGGAGAAGGTGCAAAAATGATTTACAGGGATGATACCAGAAGTAAGAGGTTATAACTAACAGGAAATACTGAACAGGCTGAGAGGCTGAGGGGTGACCTCACTGAGATCTTTAAAATGATGAAGGGGTTCAATGGGGTAGACATAGAGAAGATGTTTCCACTTGTGAGGGAGTCTAAAACTAGAGGCAATCGGGAATTCAGGAGAAACATCTTTACTCAGAGAGTGGTGAGAATGTGGAACTCTCTACCACAGGGAGTGGTTGAGGCGAATAGTATCGAGACATTTAAGGGGAAGCTGGATAAATACATAAGGGAGAAAATAGAAGGATATGCTGATAGCGTGAGATGAAGAGGGGAGGGAGGAGGCTCATGTGGAGCATAAATACCAGCACGGAGCAGATGGGCCGAATGGCCTGTTTCTGTGCTGTAAATCCGATGTAATTAAACCTTCACTTCTTCACATCTCCTTTAAGGCAACTGTTAAAACTCATTTATTTCACAAGTTTCAGTCACACATTCTAATATCTCCCTGTTTAGCTCAATGTCATTATTTTCTTATGCGTTGATGAAAGACTTTGGGATGTTTCTGTTGTTTGAAGGTTTGATATAAATACAGGTTGTTGTTTCACTAGTGCGTACTGGAATGTCATAAAACTGAGTTAAGCAAATATCATCAACTCGGGTTTCTAGGATGTATCTGGAGAAAAGCTTTTCTAATAGCAATTTACAAAGTCAATTTCACCAATGTACAACCAAACAGTCACCAGATATAAACCACAAGGCTCGGTTGGCCAATGGCACCAGGACAAACAGCCCTGCTCTCCTTCAAACATGAACCATGGAACCTTTTACATCCACCTGAGGCAGCAGACGAGGCCTCAGTGCAACACCTCATCTGAAAGGCAGCACTCCCTCAGTACTGACCCTCAAACAGTGCAGCACACCCTCAGTACTGACCCTCAAACAGTGCAGCACACCCTCAGTACAGCCCCTCCAACAGTGTGGCGCTCCCTCAGTACTAACCCTCTGACAGTGCAGCACTCCCTCAGTACTGCCCCTTCAACAGTGTGGCAGTCCCTCAGTACTGACCCTCCGACAGTGCAGCACTCCCTCATTACTGCCCCTCCAACAGTGTGGCGCTCCCTCAGTACTGACCCACCGACAGTGCAGTGCTCCCTCAGTACTGCCCCTCCAACAGTGTGGCGCTTCCTCAGTACTGACCCTCTGACAGTGCAGCACTCCCTCAGAACTGAACTTCCGACAGTGCGGCACTCCCTCAGTACTGACCCACCGACAGTGCAGCACTCCATCAGTACTGACCCTCCGACAGTGCAGCGCTCCCTCAGTACTGACCCTCCGACAGTGCAGCGCTCCCTCAGTACTGACCCTCCGACAGTGCAGCACCCCCCTCAGTTCTGACCCTCCGACAGTGCAGCACCCCCCTCAGTTCTGACCCTCCGACAATGCAGCACTCCCTCGGTACTAACCCTCCGACAGTGCAGCACTCCCTCAGTACTGACCCTCCGACAATGCAGCACTCCCTCAGTACTGACCCTCCGCCACTGCAGTGCTCCTTCAGTTCTGCATTGGGAGTGTCAGCCTCGATTTTCCGTGTTAGGGTTCAGATTATATTCATTTGAAAAGTTACAGTGTTAGAAATATGAGAAGGCAAAGGAGTAATGAGATAACGGAGGGAGTGAGACAGCGTGATCAGAAGTAAAGCATTGAAATGTTTTAAATTTAAAATTGTCCTTTATCTATTTCCATTAATCAGATCGGTTTACTTTCACAGTAATGAAGCTGCTCATGACAGTGACAATCTTTATTATTATATTATAGGGTTTTAGTTGACAGTGTTTGAGATGAAAATGTTAATAACTGACCCCTCATTTATTGAAGTGGATATTCATTTGTCCTGTCAGCATTATAAAGATGCATTACATCATTACATTGAATTTACAGCAGTGAAACAGGCCATTCGGCCCAACTAGACCCTGCCGGTGATAATGCTGCACATGAACCTCCTCCCATCCTACTTCATCTCCCTCGATCAGCAACTTCTTCTATTCACACTATGAAGTAGTTTTGACTCTGCACTGATTGTAACTTTGTGAACTGTAAACTGGCTGTGAAGTGAGTCTCATTTCCAACCTGTCTTCAGGTCCTGACTGTCGCTCCAGGCTGGTGTTACACTGAAACTGCAGCATAGCTGCTACGGTTATCAGATACAGACTGAAAAGGATTCACTTTGGCAGTTACTCGACTGTTTAGTGCTTGTTCAAAGGGGAAGATTAACGTTAAACCCTAGTAGCTCTCTCCCAAATTCAAATAAAAAGAGAGACAGACATAAAGGAAGATGTTGCATTTTCATCATGCCTTTTACCACCTCAGAATGTTTCCAGCCAGTGAAGTACTTTGGAAGTGTTGTAATCATAGAATCCTAGAATGGTTACAGCACAGAAGCAATCCATTCAGCCCATTGTGTCTGTGTTAGCTCTCTACAACAGCAATTCACCTGGGCCCACTCCCCTGTCTTTTCCCCATACCCCTACAAATTTTTTTTCTTCAGATAATTGCATTTCGAAAGTAATGTAGGAAACACAGCAACCAATAACATTCTTCAAATGTGGGAGACTGGGGCAGAATGGGAACTTTTACTGTCGATAGATGAGTGGCTGATAGCGAATGGGGCATTGGCCAATTCTCCGTTCTCCACTTCTGGTATCCTCTTGTTGCACCTGCTGAATTATTCACCCATTTACTCCACATTGTGCTCACCCTGTAGTCTGTATATGTGGGAGAATGTGTGTGAATGTGAGTTTGAGAGTCCAAGAGTATGAGGGTCTGTGTGTTTGAGTGTGAGTGCAAGTTTGTGTGAGCATGTGAGTGTGTTTGAGACTGTATGACTGTGTGAGTGTTTGTGTGTGTGTGTTTTTTTCTATTCATTCATGGGATGTGGGCGTCGCTGGCAAGGCCAGCATTAATTGCCCTTGAACTCAGTGGCTTACTCGGCCATTTCAAAGGGCAGTTAAGAGTCAACCACATTGCTGTGGGTCTGGAGTCACATGTAGGCCAGGCCAGGTGTTACGGACAGAGATGAGAACGAACTGAACCCCCAGTTTTCTTCCCTTTAGTCTGTAATTAGTGTTTTTTTGAAAAGGAAGATGGGTGTGTTTAACCCCTGAGTGTATGGCCCATTTGGATAATTAGCAGCACGCTTTTCGTGGGTTAAAATAGAGAGAATTATTTTTATTCACACGTTCACCCTGACAGTCTAATGCTACGTCACTTACTCACTACTCACACACACTCGAGAAAGAGAACCGTTAAAGAGGATAGTGTACTTTTATAAATTACAAACAAAGGAACAGTTTGTAAGTCATGTGATTTGACTTGTCTTAGGGAAAGGTAGGCGCTACGAGCCCAGTGAAGGAGTCTTCACCCCTGAAGTGTAGTGCGGTGAATTCAATAGCCGGAGTCATATATCAAAGTCAATGTAGGATTCTCTCAAAAGGGTGGATTTTCAGCAGGTCACCAAGTTATTTGTTTGTAGTCTTATTACTAGGAGGTCAGTTTTTTGTACTGGTGGACTTGAAAGGGAACAGGCTTGGAAACCTTAAGATGTTACAGCCTCCAGTGTTAAGGCATAGGTGCTTTGCCTGTCTCTGCAGCAGGTATTCAAAGACTATCCCAGTCTCTCCCTGATGCCTGGAATAATAAGATTCGATATCTGTGATTAGTTTCAATCAGGTTACCACCTGATCAGTACTTCAGTTGTCCACCCAGAACGATTTGAAGTTCAAAGCCATTACTACACAATGGGGAATGGATGCTGGCCATTCGCACCTACTTCTGATTTAACTGGTTACTTACAGCTCTTTTTGTTCAGTTTCGAGCTCGGTGACAGTGAGTCTCGGAGTCCATAGATGTTGAGTTTTGGGTCAGACCACAAACAATCTTCTTCTTCTTTGGCCTCCTTGTCTCGAGAGACAATGGGTAAGCGCCTGGAGGTGGTCAGTGGTTTGTGAAGCAGCGCCTGGAGTGGCTATAAAGGCCAATTCTAGAGTGACAGGCTCTTCCACAGGTGCTGCAGATAAAATTGGTTGTTGGGGCTGTTACACAGTTGGTTCTCCCCTTGCGCATCTGTCTTTTTTCCTGCCAACTGCTAAGTCTCTTCGACTCGCCACACTTTAGCCCCGCCTTTATGGCTGCCCGCCAGCTCTGGCGATCACTGGCAACTGACTCCCACGACTTGTGGTCAATGTTACAGGACTTCATGTTGCATTTGCAGACGTCTTTAAAGCGGAGACATGGATGGCCGGTGGGTCTGATACCAGTGACGAGCTCACTGTACAATGCATCCTTGGGGATCCTGCTATCTTCCATACGGCTCACATGGCCAAGCCATCTCAAGCGCCGCTGTCTCTGTAGGGTATATATGCTGGGGATGTTGGCTGCCTCGAGGACTTCTGCGTTGGAGATACGGTCCTGCCACCTGATGCCAAGGATTCTCCAGAGGCAGCGAAGATGGAATGAGTTGAGACGTCGCTCTTGGCTGACGTACGTTGTCCAGGCCTTGCTGCCGTACAGCAAGGTACTGAGGACACAGGCTTGATACACTTGGACGTTTGTGTTCTGTGTCAGTGCACCATTTTCCCACACTCTCTTGGCCAGTCTGGACATAGCAGTGGAAGCCTTTCCCATGCGCTTGTTGATTTCTGCATCGAGAGACAGGTTACTGGTGATAGTTGAGCCTAGGTAGGTGAACTCTTGAACCACTTCCAGAGCGTTGTCGCCGATATTGATGGATGGGGCATTTCTGAGGTCCTGTCCCATGATGTTCGTTTTCTTGAGGCTGATGGTTGCGCCAAATTTGTTGCAGGCAGCCGCAAACCTGTCGATGAGACTCTGCAGACACTCTTCAGTGTGAGATGTTAAAGCAGCATCATCAGCAAAGAGGAGTTCCCTGATGAAGACTTTCCGTACTTTGGTCTTCGCTTCTAGACGGGCAAGGTTGAACAACCTGCCATCTGATTTTGTGTGGAGCAAAATTCCTTCTTCTGAAGACTTGAACACGTGTGAGAGCAGCAGGGAGAAGAAAATCCCAAACAGTGTAGGTGCAAGAACACAGCCCTGTTTCACACCACTCAGGATAGGAAAGGGGTCTGATGAGGCTCCGCTATGCTGAATTGTGCCTTTCATATTGTCATGGAATGAGGTGATGATACTTAGTAGCTTTGGTGGGCATCCCGTAGTCTGAAGAGACCACGTCTGCTGACGAGGTCAAAGGCTTTGGTGAGATCTATGAAAGCAACGTAGAGGGGCATCTGTTGTTCACGGCATTTCTCCTGTAGCTGGCGAAGGGAGAACAGCATGTCAATGGTGGATCTCTTTGCTCAAAAACCACACTGTGCCTCAGGATAGACACGCTCAGCCAGCTTCAAGAGCCTGTTTAAGGTGACACGAGTGAAGACTTTCCCCACTATGCTGAGCAGGGAGAGTCCACGGTAGTTGTTGCAGTCACCGCGGTCACCCTTGTTCTTAGAGGGTGATGATATTGGCATCGCGCATGTCCTGTGGTACTGCCCCCTCGTCCCAGCACAGGCAAAGCAGTTTGTGCAGTGCTGAGAGTATAGCAGGCTTGGGACTCTTGATGATTTCAGGGATAATGCTGTCCTTCCCAGGGGCTTTTCCGCTGGCTAGAGAATCAATGGCATCACTGAGTTCCGATTTGGTTGGCTGTATGTCCAGCTCATCCATGACTGGTAGAGGCTGGGCTGCATTGAGGGCAGTCTCAGTGACAACATTCTCCCTGGAGTACAGTTCTAGGTAGTGCTCAACCCAGCGGTCCATTTGTTTGTGTTGGTCAGTGATTATGTCCCCCGATTTAGATTTGAGGGGGGCGATCTTCTTGATGGTTGGCCCAAGAGCTCTCTTAAGGCCATCATACATTCCTCTGATGTTTCCGGTGTCTGAGGCCAGCTGAATATGACGGCATAGGTGTTGCCAGTCGTCATTTGCGCAGCGCTTCTGGCATCTTTAAGTGCTACGGATGTTAACTCGCTGGGGGCTTTCTTGTAGTTCAACAGTGCAGTGCGCTTAGCGGCTATGACAGGTTCCAGCTCTTCATTATGAGATTGAAACCAGTCTGCATTCCGCTTCACACGTTTGCCATAGGTGGTCATTGCTGAGTCATTGATGGCGTCTCTGATGCGGGCCCACTTGGTCTCTGCATCCCCTGTGGGAGTGTTTTGAAGGACTTTTTCAAGTGAATTTAGAAACTTACTTAACAGCTGTGGATGAGAAATTCTGCTCGCGTTGATGCGCGGGTGGCCCTTCTGCTTGGAGTGATGCAGCTTCTTTGGTCTGAGTCTAACCTTGCTGCACACCAGGGAGTGGTCGGTGTCGCAGTCCGCACAGTGGAAGCTGCGTGTGATTTGAACACTGTTTAAAGGGGCTCGCCTTGTGATGATGAGGACCAGCTGGTTCCAACGACGTGATCTTGGGTGCCTCCAAGAAACCTGGTGACAGGGTTTAGTGTGAAAGAACGAGTTGGTGATGCAGAGGTTATGATAGGTACACAACTCAAGCAGTCTCTGCCCGTTCTCATTCATCCTTCCAACGCCATAGCGCCCAAGGCAGGAGGGCCATGAGTCATGGTCGGCCCCAACCCTGGCATTAAAGTCCCCCAGCTGGAATAGGGTTCGGTGTTGTGGATGCTACTAATGATATTATGGAGTTCCTCGTAGAACTGGTCTTTAGCTTCAGGCGGGGAGCAGAGTGTTGGAGCATAGATGCTGAGTAGGTGTACTGGACCAGAGGTGGTGAGCAGTCGGATGGACAGTATGCGTTCCGAGCCATTTGAAGGTGCCTCTATCATGCTGAGCAAAGAGTTTCTGATGGCAAAGCCCACTCCATGCTGTCTTGGTTCTTCAGGATCCCTACCCTGCCAGAAGAAGGTGTCGTCTTGCTCTCTTAGAGATCCACTCGCAGGGAGGCGTGTCTTCTGAAGTTCTGCAATGCCCACATTGAGTCTACTGAGCTCGTTGTTGATGATGGAGGTCTTCAGAGAATCGTTGATTTGTGTAAGGTCTCCCGACAGGCCAGGACACATAGTTCTGACGTTCCAGCTTGCAAAACGAAGGGCTGGTACCTTCTTTCCTTTTTTAGTCATGCTGTTTGGTGCGGTGTTACAGTCCACTTGTCGGGCAATAACCCTGAGCTCCAAGCACCCATTGAAGCAGGTGGACTGTGGCGGGACAGAACCTTATTGACCGGGGGCTGCCCGGTTTGAGGCGGGCGGTAGCTGTCCAGTGAGATGCGATGACCTCTCCTACCGACAAAGGGAACCCGTGGCGCCCAATCTCTACGCCAATTGAGCTGGACTTATAACCCATAACTGCTGCCTTCCGTGTTGATTTGGTCACTGTGAGGCGTCTATGGAGTGACCTCTCCATGGCGCATGCCTGGGCGGATGTATGGAGGTTGTGAGTTGCCCAAGCGTCAAAACCTCCCTCTCGGCCTTCCTGGTGGGATCCAAAGGAGGGCAGAGCACGACGTTTAGCACCGGTATGGCTGCAGGAACTGCTGGAAACATGCCAAAGGTGACACATGACCACCTCCGGGGTTCTGCTCCGGATTTTCTGTTAGGGTTTACTCCCTTAGCCTTGGTCTCTCCCGAGATGCCCACAAGGCAGTGGGGTTGTTAGGGCCCCTACACAGGGGTAGGTGGATGCCAGTGGGAGGAAGGGGGTGCGGAGGGGAGGGGGTGCGAGAAGGAGGGGTGCGGTGGGAAGGGGGTGTGGGGGGAGCTGGGAGGGGGGCTGCAGGGGGTAGGGGAGAGGGGTGCAGGGGAAGGGGGTGTGAGGGAAAGATGGTGCAAGGGGGGAGCTGGGAAGGGGGTGCGAGGGGGTGGGGGGGGAAGGGGGCGCGAGGGGGGGTGGGGGGAAGGGGGCGCGAGGGGGGGTGGGGGGAAGGGGGCGCGAGGGGGGGTGGGGGGAAGGGGGCGCGAGGGGGGGTGGGGGGAAGGGGGCGCGAGGGGGGTGAGCTGGGAGCGGGGGTGGGGGTGGGGGGGAAGGGGGTGCAGGTAATAAAACATTGCATCAGCTCCCACCATTGTCCCTTTTACAATGGTGTACTACTACTGGGATCGGGATCAGGATCCGGGAGCCGAGCCGGATTTGTGGGGAAAGTTTGTGTGGATACAGCACGGAGTCGCCGAGTGAGCGGGAGCCGCTGCTGGGACCATGTGGCCGCTCTTCCTCCTGATCGTCACCGTGGACGGGCTCCCCGAACACAGCCATAGGACGTGTGAATTCCACAAATGGTTTTGTCTTGGTATATCCATTCAGGGGAGGCACTCCACCCATGGTCAATCAATTAGGAACTTTCCGGAAGCTTGAGATAATTCTGAGTCTGGCCTGAAATTGCAAAAGTCACCTGACACTTGGCAGCCATCTGATGCAGCAACTTAATGTCCATTGTTGTTCATTTGAAAAGAAAGTTCATCTCCAGAAGATTCTATGCTGAATACAGTCCATGTTTAAAGTTATGAATAGGACATAACTTTACTGGGCATGACACCAGGATGATAGATTCCCTTCCCTAAAGGCCATTAGTGAATCAGATGGGTTTTTATAACAATCGATGATAGTTTCATGGCACCATTACTGAGTCTAGCTTTCAATTCCAGACTTTTATTAAATAATTGAATTAATTAATTGAATTTAAATTCCACCATCTGCTGTGATTTGAACCCATGTCCCCAGGGCATTAGCCTGAGGCTCTAGATTACTAGTCCACTATACTAGTCCACTACCACTATACCACTGTGTCCATGAGTGTGAGTGAAAGTGTGAGTGCATGTGGGATTATGCATTTGTAAGTGTGAGTGTGCAAGTATTTGCATGAGTGTGCGAGTGTGAGTGCGTGTGAGTGAGTATGAGTCTATGTCAGTGTGTGCGTGCATGTGAGTGTGAGAGAGCATGTGTGAGTGTGTAAGTATGTGTGTGCGGGAGAATGTGTGTGTGTGAGAGAGCATGTGTGAGTGTGTAAATATGTGTTAGTGTGTAAGTATTGGTGAATGTGTAAGTATTGGTGAATGTGTAAGTGTGTGTGCAGGAGAATGTGTGAGTGTGTGAGAGAGCATGTGTGTGTGTGTAAGTATGTGTGCGTGTGTAAGTGTGTGTGTGCGGGAGAATGTGTGTGGGTGTGCGGGAGAATGTGTGTGGGTGTGTGAGAGAGCATGTGTGAGTGTGTAAGTATGTGTGAGTGTGTAAGTGTGTGTGCGGGAGAATGTGTGAGTGTGTGAGAGAGCATGTGTGAGTGTGTAAGTATGTGTGAATGTGTAAGTGTGTGTGTGCGGGAGAATGTGAGTGTGTGTGTGTGAGAGAGCATGTATGTGTGAGTGTGTAAGTGTGTGTGTGGGGGGGAATGTGTGTGTGTGAGAGAGCATGTGTGAGTGTGTAAGTGTGTGTGTGCAGGAGAATGTGTGTGAGAGAGCATGTGTGAGTATGTATGTGGGAGAGAGCATGTGTGAGTGTGTAAGTGTGTGTGTGTGGGGGAATGTGTGTGTGTGAGAGAGCATGTGTGAGTGTGTAAGTGTGTGTGTGCAGGAGAATGTGTGTGAGAGAGCATGTGTGAGTATGTATGTGGGAGAGAGCATGTGTGAGTGTGTAAGTATGTGTGAGTGTGTAAGTGTGTGTGTGTGTGGGGGAATGTGTGTGTGTGAGAGAGCATGTGTGAGTGTGTAAGTATGTGTGAGTGTGTAAGTGTGTGTGTGCATGAGAATGTGTGTGAGAGAGCATGTGTGAGTATGTATGTGGGAGAGAGCATGTGTGAATGTGTATAAGTGTGTGAGTGTGGAAGTGATTGTGTGTGTGTGTAAGCCACTCAGATATTTGAGCTGGAATTTTACATTGGGCAGGAGACCCCGCCCACCGGCTGAAAAGTCAGTGGCGATCCCGCCTCCGCCTGTCCTGGGGAGCCAGAACGGATTTTACGGTCCCCAGGCCCTTAATTGGTCTTGGGCGGGATTTTCACCTCCTTGAGGCCGAAAGTCCCGCCTAATGGAGCTGCCGGCCAATCAGCAGGTTGGCAGCTCTTAGTCCCAACAGCATCACTGGGAACAATGGCCACTGCTGGGACTACACCCAGCCATCGGAGGCAACTGGAAGGATGGCCCTGGAAAGAAGGTACGTTTTTAGGGCCTCGCCGGGGACAATTGGTCAGCCCTGGTGAGGCACAGTGGGGTTGGTTAGAGGGCGGGGGGAGTATTGTGCATTGGGGTGGTTGGGGCTTCGGGGGCCACCCTCTGTGGGGCAGAGGGTGCCTGATCAGGCAACCCCCCCAAGCCCACAAAGAGGCTGCCAAGTTTTACCAGGTGGGGTTCTTGAGGCCATTGCCAACTGGCTGCAGGGGTTAAAATACCTGCCGCGGCAGGAGGAGGTCCTTAAGTGCCAGTTAACAGGTCACTTAAGGGTCTTGATTTGCCTGGGGCAGGTGGGCTGTTTCTCACTGTCGCCGCCCCACATAAGATTGCAGCGGTGGCAGGAGGGGGTCGGGAATGGCCCCCCACCCCCCACCTGCCTGTGACTCAATTTTACGCTGCCACCCACCCCCCCCCAGTTGCCACCAGCCCACTCGTTTGGGGGAGCATGAAATTCCAGCCTTGGAAATCATTGTACGGTTACAAGACATGAGATCTGCCTCAATTGTCTTGAGAAACTGTTCTGATCATTTCAATCTGTTTCACTGTGTTTCAGATGTTGGGTAAATCCACAAAACTACTGCACATCTGGAAACTCACCTGTAATGTTTCAAGAATTCACACTGCAACATCTCCTTGGATTGATAGCAGCAGAAACACTCATGACAACAGAGATCTGAATGAAAACGTTCTCTCTCTTCTCTTCTCTTAGGCAATCCCTCGGGAACGAGGATGACTTTCTTCCACTCCAGGTTTTGGGTCCTTCGGTGACTGAATATTCTGCCACAGGTGGGGCAGGTGTTGTTTGGTGAGGTGAGTGAAAGGGATGCTCGAAACGCACTCTTTAAACAGAAACCCTTCCGCTGACAAATTGGCTGTGTCATCCTGCCTGCCCCTCCCTAATTGGTGAGGGAGTCAGGAAGCAGCCTCTTAATTGGTCTGCTCTGGTAAAGAACAACCAGAGGCCCAATAATAATAATAATAATCTGGAGGCTGAATTTCTGACCCGAGAATGTTCCCACCGTTGCACCCGAAATGAAGGCAGTAAGGTTCTGCTGAATGATTCCACAGATTAGTTTTGAATTTATCCCCTTCAAGCTCAGGCTGGGTCCTCTGCTTCTACTGTTCTGGATAAAGTAAGTCAGCTTGTCAGTGATGACATTATCCAGTCCCTTTAGAACGCTAAAAACAACAATCACATCACCTCTCAATCTTCTCTCTCTCAGTGAGATCATCTCCAATTCAAATAATTGCTCTTCCTAATCTAATCCCTCCATTGCCTCATGCAATTCATTATTAGTTTTTCATTCTTAGTTTTTCTTCTCAAGGGCAATTAGCGATGGGTAACAAACACTAGCCTCGCCAGCAACGTTCACATCCCACGGCAGAACCAGGGCAGCTCTTTGGAAACAAGGATGAAAATTTTTAATTTGAGCTGTTGGTGAACTGGGAGCCAGTCTAGATCAGCAAGCACAGAGGAGTGATGAGCGAGTGGGACTCGGTGCGAGTGGGACTCGGTGCGAGTGGGACTCGGTGCGAGTGGGACTCGGTGCGAGTGGGACTCGGTGCGAGTGGGACTCGGTGCGAGTGGGACTCGGTGCGAGTGGGACTCGGTGCGAGTGGGACTCGGTGCGAGTGGGACTCGGTGCGAGTGGGACTCGGTGCGAGTGGGACTCGGTGCGCGTTAGGATACAGACAGCAGAGTTTTGGATGAGACTGAAAGACACGGTATATTTGTTTGACCTTTGACATCAAGGAAGACAGCTAAAAATATAATCTCGTTTTCTGCAGCAAGATCTTTGTTAACTGATGACACTGACATTTACCTGAAAGGGCAGTGGAACAAGTTGCAGTAGTATCTTTCCAAAGGCAATTGGATAATAAATTAAATGATTGAAGAGTGGATCCAGATTCATCAGGTTGAGGATTTGGATTTATCAGCGAGACCTGCTCAGCTGGTGTTTGAATCCAGAATTCTCAATGTGACAGACAGGCCTGATAGTAGGAGCTTGAGCAAGTTAGAATCATAGAATCATATAGCACAGAGAGAGCCTCTTTAAAAGAGCCATCCAATTATCCCACTCTCCCTGTTCTGCTCCCATAGCTCTGTGAATCCCAATTGCCTTTTGAAAGTTACGACTGAATCTGCTTCCACCGCCCTTTCAGGCAGCACGTTCCAGATCACAACAACTCGCTGTGTAAACAGATTTTTCCTCATCTTGCCCCTGGCCAAGATTGATTGCATTGTCCCAAAAAAACTGGCACCTCTGACAGTGCAGATCTCCCTCAGTGCTCCCCTGAGGCGTCAGCCTCGATTATGTGCTTAAATCTTGGGGCAGGGCTTGACACCACCACATTCGTACACAGAGTGAAGAAACACCACATTCCTACACAGCGTGAAGAAACACCACATTCGTACACAGAGTGAAGAAACACCACATTCCTACACTGAGTGAAGAAACACCACATTCCCACACAGAGTGAAGAAACACCACATTCGTACACACTGAGTGAAGAAACACCACATTCGTACACAGAGTGAAGAAACACCACATTCGTACACAGAGTGAAGAAACACCACATTCCCACACTGAGTGAAGAAACACCACATTCGTACACTGAGTGAAGAAACACCACATTCCTACACTGAGTGAAGAAACACCACATTCGTACACTGAGTGAAGAAACACCACATTCGTACACAGAGTGAAGAAACACCACATTCCTACACTGAGTGAAGAAACACCACATTCGTACACTGAGTGAAGAAACACCACATTCCTACACTGAGTGAGAAACACCACATTCGTACACTGAGTGAAGAAACACCACATTCCTACACTGAGTGAAGAAACACCACATTCGTACACTGAGTGAAGAAACACCACATTCCTACACTGAGTGAAGAAACACCACATTCCTACACAGAGTGAAGAAACACCACATTCGTACACAGAGTGAAGAAACACCACATTCCTACACAGAGTGAAGAAACACCACATTCGTACACAGAGTGAAGAAACACCACATTCCTACACAGAGTGAAGAAACACCACATTCGTACACTGAGTGAAGAAACACCACATTCGTACACTGAGTGAAGAAACACCACATTCCTACACTGAGTGAAGAAACACCACATTCCTACACTGAGTGAAGAAACACCACATTCCTACACTGAGTGAAGAAACACCACATTCCTACACAGAGTGAAGAAACACCACATTCCTACACAGAGAGAAGTAACACCACATTCGTACACAGAGTGAAGAAACACCACATTCGTACACAGAGTGAAGAAACACCACATTCCTACACTGAGTGAAGAAACACCACATTCCTACACAGAGTGAAGAAACACCACATTCCTACACAGAGTGAAGAAACACCACATTCGTACACAGAGTGAAGAAACACCACATTCGTACACAGAGTGAAGAAACACCACATTCGTACACTGAGTGAAGAAACACCACATTCCTACACTGAGTGAAGAAACACCACATTCGTACACTGAGTGAAGAAACACCACATTCCTACACTGAGTGAAGAAACACCACATTCCTACACTGAGTGAAGAAACACCACATTCCTACACTGAGTGAAGAAACACGACATTCGTACACTGAGTGAAGAAACACCACATTCGTACACTGAGTGAAGAAACACCACATTCGTACACTGAGTGAAGAAACACCACATTCGTACACTGAGTGAAGAAACACCACATTCCTACAGAGTGAAGAAACACCACATTCCTACAGAGTGAAGAAACACCACATTCCTACACAGAGTGAAGAAACACCACATTCCTACACAGAGTGAAGAAACACCACATTCCTACACAGAGTGAAGAAACACCACATTCGTACACAGAGTGAAGAAACACCACATTCCTACACTGAGTGAAGAAACACCACATTCCTACACTGAGTGAAAAAACACCACATTCCTACACTGAGTGAAAAAACACCACATTCCTACACAGAGTGAAGAAACACCACATTCGTACACTGAGTGAAGAAACACCACATTCGTACACTGAGTGAAGAAACACCACATTCCTACACTGAGTGAAGAAACACCACATTCCTACACTGAGTGAAGAAACACCACATTCGTACACTGAGTGAAGAAACACCACATTCGTACACTGAGTGAAGAAACACCACATTCCTACACTGAGTGAAGAAACACCACATTCCTACACTGAGTGAAGAAACACCACATTCCTACACTGAGTGAAGAAACACCACATTCCTACACTGAGTGAAGAAACACCACATTCGTACACTGAGTGAAGAAACACCACATTCGTACACTGAGTGAAGAAACACCACATTCGTACACAGAGTGAAGAAACACCACATTCGTACACTGAGTGAAGAAACACCACATTCCTACACTGAGTGAAGAAACACCACATTCCTACACTGAGTGAAGAAACACCACATTCCTACACTGAGTGAAGAAACACCACATTCCTAAACTGAGTGAAGAAACACCACATTCCTACACAGAGTGAAGAAACACCACATTCGTACACAGAGTGAAGAAACACCACATTCCTACACAGAGTGAAGAAACACCACATTCGTACACAGAGTGAAGAAACACCACATTCCTACACAGAGTGAAGAAACACCACATTCGTACACTGAGTGAAGAAACACCACATTCCTACACTGAGTGAAGAAACACCACATTCCTACACTGAGTGAAGAAACACCACATTCCTACACTGAGTGAAGAAACACCACATTCCTACACAGAGAGAAGTAACACCACATTCGTACACAGAGTGAAGAAACACCACATTCGTACACAGAGTGAAGAAACACCACATTCCTACACTGAGTGAAGAAACACCACATTCCTACACAGAGTGAAGAAACACCACATTCCTACACAGAGTGAAGAAACACCACATTCGTACACAGAGTGAAGAAACACCACATTCGTACACAGAGTGAAGAAACACCACATTCGTACACTGAGTGAAGAAACACCACATTCCTACACTGAGTGAAGAAACACCACATTCGTACACTGAGTGAAGAAACACCACATTCGTACACTGAGTGAAGAAACACCACATTCCTACACTGAGTGAAGAAACACGACATTCGTACACTGAGTGAAGAAACACCACATTCGTACACTGAGTGAAGAAACACCACATTCGTACACTGAGTGAAGAAACACCACATTCCTACACTGAGTGAAGAAACACCACATTCCTACACTGAGTGAAGAAACACCACATTCCTACAGAGTGAAGAAACACCACATTCCTACAGAGTGAAGAAACACCACATTCCTACACAGAGTGAAGAAACACCACATTCCTACACAGAGTGAAGAAACACCACATTCCTACACAGAGTGAAGAAACACCACATTCGTACACAGAGTGAAGAAACACCACATTCCTACACTGAGTGAAGAAACACCACATTCCTACACTGAGTGAAAAAACACCACATTCCTACACTGAGTGAAAAAACACCACATTCCTACACAGAGTGAAGAAACACCACATTCGTACACTGAGTGAAGAAACACCACATTCGTACACTGAGTGAAGAAACACCACATTCCTACACTGAGTGAAGAAACACCACATTCCTACACTGAGTGAAGAAACACCACATTCGTACACTGAGTGAAGAAACACCACATTCGTACACTGAGTGAAGAAACACCACATTCCTACACTGAGTGAAGAAACACCACATTCCTACACTGAGTGAAGAAACACCACATTCCTACACTGAGTGAAGAAACACCACATTCCTACACTGAGTGAAGAAACACCACATTCCTACACTGAGTGAAGAAACACCACATTCCTACACTGAGTGAAGAAACACCACATTCGTACACTGAGTGAAGAAACACCACATTCGTACACTGAGTGAAGAAACACCACATTCGTACACTGAGTGAAGAAACACCACATTCGTACACAGAGTGAAGAAACACCACATTCGTACACTGAGTGAAGAAACACCACATTCCTACACTGAGTGAAGAAACACCACATTCCTACACTGAGTGAAGAAACACCACATTCCTACACTGAGTGAAGAAACACCACATTCCTAAACTGAGTGAAGAAACACCACATTCCTACACAGAGTGAAGAAACACCACATTCCTACACTGAGTGAAGAAACACCACATTCCTACACAGAGTGAAGAAACACCACATTCCTACACAGAGTGAAGAAACACCACATTCCTACACAGAGTGAAGAAACACCACATTCGTACACAGAGTGAAGAAACACCACATCCCTACACAGAGTGAAGAAACACCACATTCCTACACTGAGTGAAGAAACACCACATTCGTACACAGAGTGAAGAAACACCACATTCCTACACAGAGTGAAGAAACACCACATTCCTACACAGAGTGAAGAAACACCACATTCCTACACTGAGTGAAGAAACACCACATTCGTACACAGAGTGAAGAAACACCACATTCCTACACAGAGTGAAGAAACACCACATTCCTACACTGAGTGAAGAAACACCACATTCCTAAACTGAGTGAAGAAACACCACATTCCTACACAGAGTGAAGAAACACCACATTCCTACACTGAGTGAAGAAACACCACATTCCTAAACTGAGTGAAGAAACACCACATTCCTACACAGAGTGAAGAAACACCACATTCCTACACTGAGTGAAGAAACACCACATTCCTACACAGAGTGAAGAAACACCACATTCCTACACAGAGTGAAGAAACACCACATTCGTACACAGAGTGAAGAAACACCACATTCCTACACAGAGTGAAGAAACACCACATTCCTACACTGAGTGAAGAAACACCACATTCGTACACAGAGTGAAGAAACACCACATTCCTACACAGAGTGAAGAAACACCACATTCCTACACAGAGTGAAGAAACACCACATTCCTACACTGAGTGAAGAAACACCACATTCGTACACAGAGTGAAGAAACACCACATTCGTACACAGAGTGAAGAAACACCACATTCCCACACTGAGTGAAGAAACACCACATTCGTACACTGAGTGAAGAAACACCACATTCCTACACTGAGTGAAGAAACACCACATTCGTACACTGAGTGAAGAAACACCACATTCCTACACTGAGTGAGAAACACCACATTCGTACACTGAGTGAAGAAACACCACATTCCTACACTGAGTGAAGAAACACCACATTCGTACACTGAGTGAAGAAACACCACATTCCTACACTGAGTGAAGAAACACCACATTCCTACACAGAGTGAAGAAACACCACATTCCTACACAGAGTGAAGAAACACCACATTCCTACACAGAGTG
Organism: Heterodontus francisci; assembly: GCF_036365525.1. Lineage (NCBI taxonomy): Eukaryota > Metazoa > Chordata > Chondrichthyes > Heterodontiformes > Heterodontidae > Heterodontus > Heterodontus francisci. Next base: position 284,446,745 of record NC_090371.1, read on the forward strand.
AAGAAACACCACATTCCTACACAGAGTGAAGAAACACCACATTCGTACACTGAGTGAAGAAACACCACATTCGTACACTGAGTGAAGAAACACCACATTCCTACACTGAGTGAAGAAACACCACATTCCTACACTGAGTGAAGAAACACCACATTCCTACACTGAGTGAAGAAACACCACATTCCTACACAGAGAGAAGTAACACCACATTCGTACACAGAGTGAAGAAACACCACATTCGTACACAGAGTGAAGAAACACCACATTCCTACACTGAGTGAAGAAACACCACATTCCTACACAGAGTGAAGAAACACCACATTCCTACACAGAGTGAAGAAACACCACATTCGTACACAGAGTGAAGAAACACCACATTCGTACACTGAGTGAAGAAACACCACATTCCTACACTGAGTGAAGAAACACCACATTCCTACACTGAGTGAAGAAACACCACATTCCTACACTGAGTGAAGAAACACGACATTCGTACACTGAGTGAAGAAACACCACATTCGTACACTGAGTGAAGAAACACCACATTCGTACACTGAGTGAAGAAACACCACATTCCTACACTGAGTGAAGAAACACCACATTCGTACACTGAGTGAAGAAACACCACATTCCTACACTGAGTGAAGAAACACCACATTCCTACAGAGTGAAGAAACACCACATTCCTACAGAGTGAAGAAACACCACATTCCTACACAGAGTGAAGAAACACCACATTCCTACACAGAGTGAAGAAACACCACATTCCTACACAGAGTGAAGAAACACCACATTCGTACACAGAGTGAAGAAACACCACATTCCTACACTGAGTGAAGAAACACCACATTCCTACACTGAGTGAAGAAACACCACATTCCTACACTGAGTGAAGAAACACCACATTCGTACACTGAGTGAAGAAACACCACATTCCTACACTGAGTGAAGAAACACCACATTCCTACACTGAGTGAAGAAACACCACATTCCTACACTGAGTGAAGAAACACCACATTCCTACACTGAGTGAAGAAACACCACATTCCTACACTGAGTGAAGAAACACCACATTCGTACACTGAGTGAAGAAACACCACATTCGTACACAGAGTGAAGAAACACCACATTCGTACACTGAGTGAAGAAAAACCACATTCCTACACTGAGTGAAGAAACACCACATTCCTACACTGAGTGAAGAAACACCACATTCCTACACTGAGTGAAGAAACACCACATTCCTAAACTGAGTGAAGAAACACCACATTCCTACACAGAGTGAAGAAACACCACATTCGTACACAGAGTGAAGAAACACCACATTCCTACACAGAGTGAAGAAACACCACATTCGTACACAGAGTGAAGAAACACCACATTCCTACACAGAGTGAAGAAACACCACATTCGTACACTGAGTGAAGAAACACCACATTCGTACACTGAGTGAAGAAACACCACATTCCTACACTGAGTGAAGAAACACCACATTCCTACACTGAGTGAAGAAACACCACATTCCTACACTGAGTGAAGAAACACCACATTCCTACACTGAGTGAAGAAACACCACATTCCTACACAGAGAGAAGTAACACCACATTCGTACACAGAGTGAAGAAACACCACATTCGTACACAGAGTGAAGAAACACCACATTCCTACACTGAGTGAAGAAACACCACATTCCTACACAGAGTGAAGAAACACCACATTCCTACACAGAGTGAAGAAACACCACATTCGTACACAGAGTGAAGAAACACCACATTCGTACACTGAGTGAAGAAACACCACATTCCTACACTGAGTGAAGAAACACCACATTCGTACACTGAGTGAAGAAACACCACATTCCTACACTGAGTGAAGAAACACCACATTCCTACACTGAGTGAAGAAACACGACATTCGTACACTGAGTGAAGAAACACCACATTCGTACACTGAGTGAAGAAACACCACATTCGTACACTGAGTGAAGAAACACCACATTCCTACACTGAGTGAAGAAACACCACATTCGTACACTGAGTGAAGAAACACCACATTCCTACACTGAGTGAAGAAACACCACATTCCTACAGAGTGAAGAAACACCACATTCCTACAGAGTGAAGAAACACCACATTCCTACACAGAGTGAAGAAACACCACATTCCTACACAGAGTGAAGAAACACCACATTCCTACACAGAGTGAAGAAACACCACATTCGTACACAGAGTGAAGAAACACCACATTCCTACACTGAGTGAAGAAACACCACATTCCTACACTGAGTGAAAAAACACCACATTCCTACACTGAGTGAAAAAACACCACATTCCTACACAGAGTGAAGAAACACCACATTCGTACACAGAGTGAAGAAACACCACATTCGTACACTGAGTGAAGAAACACCACATTCGTACACTGAGTGAAGAAACACCACATTCGTACACAGAGTGAAGAAACACCACATTCCTACACAGAGTGAAGAAACACCACATTCCTACACTGAGTGAAAAAACACCACATTCGTACACTGAGTGAAGAAACACCACATTCCTACACTGAGTGAAGAAACACCACATTCCTACACTGAGTGAAGAAACACCACATTCGTACACTGAGTGAAGAAACACCACATTCGTACACTGAGTGAAGAAACACCACATTCCTACACTGAGTGAAGAAACACCACATTCCTACACTGAGTGAAGAAACACCACATTCCTACACTGAGTGAAGAAACACCACATTCCTACACTGAGTGAAGAAACACCACATTCCTACACTGAGTGAAGAAACACCACATTCCTACACTGAGTGAAGAAACACCACATTCGTACACTGAGTGAAGAAACACCACATTCGTACACAGAGTGAAGAAACACCACATTCGTACACTGAGTGAAGAAACACCACATTCCTACACTGAGTGAAGAAACACCACATTCCTACACTGAGTGAAGAAACACCACATTCCTAAACTGAGTGAAGAAACACCACATTCCTACACAGAGTGAAGAAACACCACATTCCTACACTGAGTGAAGAAACACCACATTCCTACACAGAGTGAAGAAACACCACATTCCTACACAGAGTGAAGAAACACCACATTCGTACACAGAGTGAAGAAACACCACATCCCTACACAGAGTGAAGAAACACCACATTCGTACACAGAGTGAAGAAACACCACATTCCTACACAGAGTGAAGAAACACCACATTCCTACACAGAGTGAAGAAACACCACATTCCTACACTGAGTGAAGAAACACCACATTCGTACACAGAGTGAAGAAACACCACATTCCTACACAGAGTGAAGAAACACCACTTTCCTACACTGAGTGAAGAAACACCACATTCCTAAACTGAGTGAAGAAACACCACATTCCTACACAGAGTGAAGAAACACCACATTCCTACACTGAGTGAAGAAACACCACATTCCTACACTGAGTGAAGAAACACCACATTCCTACACAGAGTGAAGAAACACCACATTCCTACACTGAGTGAAGAAACACCACATTCCTACACAGAGTGAAGAAACACCACATTCCTACACAGAGTGAAGAAACACCACATTCCTACACTGAGTGAAGAAACACCACATTCGTACACAGAGTGAAGAAACACCACTTTCCTACACAGAGTGAAGAAACACCACATTCCTACACAGAGTGAAGAAACACCACATTCCTACACTGAGTGAAGAAACACCACATTCGTACACAGAGTGAAGAAACACCACATTCCTACACAGAGTGAAGAAACACCACATTCCTACACTGAGTGAAAAAACACCACATTCGTACACTGAGTGAAGAAACACCACATTCCTACACAGAGTGAAGAAACACCACATTCCTACACAGAGTGAAGAAACACCACATTCCTACACTGAGTGAAGAAACACCACATTCGTACACAGAGTGAAGAAACACCACATTCGTACACTGAGTGAAGAAACACCACATTCCTACACTGAGTGAAGAAACACCACATTCGTACACTGAGTGAAGAAACACCACATTCCTACACTGAGTGAAGAAACACCACATTCCTACACTGAGTGAAGAAACACGACATTCGTACACTGAGTGAAGAAACACCACATTCGTACACTGAGTGAAGAAACACCACATTCGTACACTGAGTGAAGAAACACCACATTCCTACACTGAGTGAAGAAACACCACATTCGTACACTGAGTGAAGAAACACCACATTCCTACACTGAGTGAAGAAACACCACATTCCTACAGAGTGAAGAAACACCACATTCCTACAGAGTGAAGAAACACCACATTCCTACACAGAGTGAAGAAACACCACATTCCTACACAGAGTGAAGAAACACCACATTCCTACACAGAGTGAAGAAACACCACATTCGTACACAGAGTGAAGAAACACCACATTCCTACACTGAGTGAAGAAACACCACATTCCTACACTGAGTGAAAAAACACCACATTCCTACACTGAGTGAAAAAACACCACATTCCTACACAGAGTGAAGAAACACCACATTCGTACACTGAGTGAAGAAACACCACATTCGTACACTGAGTGAAGAAACACCACATTCCTACACTGAGTGAAGAAACACCACATTCCTACACTGAGTGAAGAAACACCACATTCGTACACTGAGTGAAGAAACACAACATTCGTACACTGAGTGAAGAAACACCACATTCCTACACTGAGTGAAGAAACACCACATTCCTACACTGAGTGAAGAAACACCACATTCCTACACTGAGTGAAGAAACACCACATTCCTACACTGAGTGAAGAAACACCACATTCCTACACTGAGTGAAGAAACACCACATTCCTACACTGAGTGAAGAAACACCACATTCGTACACTGAGTGAAGAAACACCACATTCGTACACTGAGTGAAGAAACACCACATTCGTACACAGAGTGAAGAAACACCACATTCGTACACTGAGTGAAGAAACACCACATTCCTACACTGAGTGAAGAAACACCACATTCCTACACTGAGTGAAGAAACACCACATTCCTACACTGAGTGAAGAAACACCACATTCCTAAACTGAGTGAAGAAACACCACATTCCTACACAGAGTGAAGAAACACCACATTCCTACACTGAGTGAAGAAACACCACATTCCTACACAGAGTGAAGAAACACCACATTCCTACACAGAGTGAAGAAACACCACATTCCTACACAGAGTGAAGAAACACCACATTCGTACACAGAGTGAAGAAACACCACATCCCTACACAGAGTGAAGAAACACCACATTCCTACACTGAGTGAAGAAACACCACATTCGTACACAGAGTGAAGAAACACCACATTCCTACACAGAGTGAAGAAACACCACATTCCTACACAGAGTGAAGAAACACCACATTCCTACACTGAGTGAAGAAACACCACATTCGTACACAGAGTGAAGAAACACCACATTCCTACACAGAGTGAAGAAACACCACATTCCTACACTGAGTGAAGAAACACCACATTCCTAAACTGAGTGAAGAAACACCACATTCCTACACAGAGTGAAGAAACACCACATTCCTACACTGAGTGAAGAAACACCACATTCCTAAACTGAGTGAAGAAACACCACATTCCTACACAGAGTGAAGAAACACCACATTCCTACACTGAGTGAAGAAACACCACATTCCTACACAGAGTGAAGAAACACCACATTCCTACACAGAGTGAAGAAACACCACATTCGTACACAGAGTGAAGAAACACCACATTCCTACACAGAGTGAAGAAACACCACATTCCTACACTGAGTGAAGAAACACCACATTCGTACACAGAGTGAAGAAACACCACATTCCTACACAGAGTGAAGAAACACCACATTCCTACACAGAGTGAAGAAACACCACATTCCTACACTGAGTGAAGAAACACCACATTCGTACACAGAGTGAAGAAACACCACATTCCTACACAGAGTGAAGAAACACCACATTCCTACACTGAGTGAAAAAACACCACATTCGTACACTGAGTGAAGAAACACCACATTCCTACACAGAGTGAAGAAACACCACATTCCTACACAGAGAGAAGTAACACCACATTCGTACACAGAGTGAAGAAACACCACATTCGTACACAGAGTGAAGAAACACCACATTCCTACACTGAGTGAAGAAACACCACATTCCTACACAGAGTGAAGAAACACCACATTCCTACACAGAGTGAAGAAACACCACATTCGTACACAGAGTGAAGAAACACCACATTCGTACACAGAGTGAAGAAACACCACATTCGTACACTGAGTGAAGAAACACCACATTCCTACACTGAGTGAAGAAACACCACATTCGTACACTGAGTGAAGAAACACCACATTCGTACACTGAGTGAAGAAACACCACATTCCTACACTGAGTGAAGAAACACGACATTCGTACACTGAGTGAAGAAACACCACATTCGTACACTGAGTGAAGAAACACCACATTCGTACACTGAGTGAAGAAACACCACATTCCTACACTGAGTGAAGAAACACCACATTCGTACACTGAGTGAAGAAACACCACATTCCTACACTGAGTGAAGAAACACCACATTCCTACAGAGTGAAGAAACACCACATTCCTACAGAGTGAAGAAACACCACATTCCTACACAGAGTGAAGAAACACCACATTCCTACACAGAGTGAAGAAACACCACATTCCTACACAGAGTGAAGAAACACCACATTCGTACACAGAGTGAAGAAACACCACATTCCTACACTGAGTGAAGAAACACCACATTCCTACACTGAGTGAAAAAACACCACATTCCTACACTGAGTGAAAAAACACCACATTCCTACACAGAGTGAAGAAACACCACATTCGTACACTGAGTGAAGAAACACCACATTCGTACACTGAGTGAAGAAACACCACATTCCTACACTGAGTGAAGAAACACCACATTCCTACACTGAGTGAAGAAACACCACATTCCTACACTGAGTGAAGAAACACCACATTCGTACACTGAGTGAAGAAACACCACATTCGTACACTGAGTGAAGAAACACCACATTCCTACACTGAGTGAAGAAACACCACATTCCTACACTGAGTGAAGAAACACCACATTCCTACACTGAGTGAAGAAACACCACATTCCTACACTGAGTGAAGAAACACCACATTCCTACACTGAGTGAAGAAACACCACATTCGTACACTGAGTGAAGAAACACCACATTCGTACACTGAGTGAAGAAACACCACATTCGTACACTGAGTGAAGAAACACCACATTCGTACACAGAGTGAAGAAACACCACATTCGTACACTGAGTGAAGAAACACCACATTCCTACACTGAGTGAAGAAACACCACATTCCTACACTGAGTGAAGAAACACCACATTCCTACACTGAGTGAAGAAACACCACATTCCTAAACTGAGTGAAGAAACACCACATTCCTACACAGAGTGAAGAAACACCACATTCCTACACTGAGTGAAGAAACACCACATTCCTACACAGAGTGAAGAAACACCACATTCCTACACAGAGTGAAGAAACACCACATTCGTACACAGAGTGAAGAAACACCACATCCCTACACAGAGTGAAGAAACACCACATACCTACACTGAGTGAAGAAACACCACATTCGTACACAGAGTGAAGAAACACCACATTCCTACACAGAGTGAAGAAACACCACATTCCTACACAGAGTGAAGAAACACCACATTCCTACACTGAGTGAAGAAACACCACATTCGTACACAGAGTGAAGAAACACCACATTCCTACACAGAGTGAAGAAACACCACATTCCTACACTGAGTGAAGAAACACCACATTCCTAAACTGAGTGAAGAAACACCACATTCCTACACAGAGTGAAGAAACACCACATTCCTACACTGAGTGAAGAAACACCACATTCCTAAACTGAGTGAAGAAACACCACATTCCTACACAGAGTGAAGAAACACCACATTCCTACACTGAGTGAAGAAACACCACATTCCTACACAGAGTGAAGAAACACCACATTCCTACACAGAGTGAAGAAACACCACATTCGTACACAGAGTGAAGAAACACCACATTCCTACACAGAGTGAAGAAACACCACATTCCTACACTGAGTGAAGAAACACCACATTCGTACACAGAGTGAAGAAACACCACATTCCTACACAGAGTGAAGAAACACCACATTCCTACACAGAGTGAAGAAACACCACATTCCTACACTGAGTGAAGAAACACCACATTCGTACACAGAGTGAAGAAACACCACATTCGTACACAGAGTGAAGAAACACCACATTCCCACACTGAGTGAAGAAACACCACATTCGTACACTGAGTGAAGAAACACCACATTCCTACACTGAGTGAAGAAACACCACATTCGTACACTGAGTGAAGAAACACCACATTCGTACACAGAGTGAAGAAACACCACATTCCTACACTGAGTGAAGAAACACCACATTCGTACACTGAGTGAAGAAACACCACATTCCTACACTGAGTGAGAAACACCACATTCGTACACTGAGTGAAGAAACACCACATTCCTACACTGAGTGAAGAAACACCACATTCGTACACTGAGTGAAGAAACACCACATTCCTACACTGAGTGAAGAAACACCACATTCCTACACAGAGTGAAGAAACACCACATTCCTACACAGAGTGAAGAAACACCACATTCCTACACAGAGTGAAGAAACACCACATTCCTACACAGAGTGAAGAAACACCACATTCGTACACTGAGTGAAGAAACACCACATTCGTACACTGAGTGAAGAAACACCACATTCCTACACTGAGTGAAGAAACACCACATTCCTACACAGAGAGAAGTAACACCACATTCGTACACAGAGTGAAGAAACACCACATTCGTACACAGAGTGAAGAAACACCACATTCCTACACTGAGTGAAGAAACACCACATTCCTACACAGAGTGAAGAAACACCACATTCCTACACAGAGTGAAGAAACACCACATTCGTACACAGAGTGAAGAAACACCACATTCGTACACAGAGTGAAGAAACACCACATTCGTACACTGAGTGAAGAAACACCACATTCCTACACTGAGTGAAGAAACACCACATTCCTACACTGAGTGAAGAAACACCACATTCCTACACTGAGTGAAGAAACACCACATTCCTACACTGAGTGAAGAAACACCACATTCCTACACTGAGTGAAGAAACACCACATTCGTACACTGAGTGAAGAAACACCACATTCGTACACTGAGTGAAGAAACACCACATTCCTACACTGAGTGAAGAAACACCACATTCGTACACTGAGTGAAGAAACACCACATTCCTACACTGAGTGAAGAAACACCACATTCCTACAGAGTGAAGAAACACCACATTCCTACAGAGTGAAGAAACACCACATTCCTACACAGAGTGAAGAAACACCACATTCCTACACAGAGTGAAGAAACACCACATTCCTACACAGAGTGAAGAAACACCACATTCGTACACAGAGTGAAGAAACACCACATTCCTACACTGAGTGAAGAAACACCACATTCCTACACTGAGTGAAAAAACACCACATTCCTACACTGAGTGAAAAAACACCACATTCCTACACAGAGTGAAGAAACACCACATTCGTACACTGAGTGAAGAAACACCACATTCGTACACTGAGTGAAGAAACACCACATTCCTACACTGAGTGAAGAAACACCACATTCCTACACTGAGTGAAGAAACACCACATTCCTACACTGAGTGAAGAAACACCACATTCGTACACTGAGTGAAGAAACACCACATTCCTACACTGAGTGAAGAAACACCACATTCCTACACTGAGTGAAGAAACACCACATTCCTACACTGAGTGAAGAAACACCACATTCCTACACTGAGTGAAGAAACACCACATTCGTACACTGAGTGAAGAAACACCACATTCGTACACTGAGTGAAGAAACACCACATTCGTACACAGAGTGAAGAAACACCACATTCGTACACTGAGTGAAGAAAAACCACATTCCTACACTGAGTGAAGAAACACCACATTCCTACACTGAGTGAAGAAACACCACATTCCTACACTGAGTGAAGAAACACCACATTCCTAAACTGAGTGAAGAAACACCACATTCCTACACAGAGTGAAGAAACACCACATTCCTACACAGAGTGAAGAAACACCACATTCGTACACAGAGTGAAGAAACACCACATTCCTACACAGAGTGAAGAAACACCACATTCGTACACAGAGTGAAGAAACACCACATTCCTACACAGAGTGAAGAAACACCACATTCGTACACTGAGTGAAGAAACACCACATTCGTACACTGAGTGAAGAAACACCACATTCCTACACTGAGTGAAGAAACACCACATTCCTACACTGAGTGAAGAAACACCACATTCCTACACTGAGTGAAGAAACACCACATTCCTACACTGAGTGAAGAAACACCACATTCCTACACAGAGAGAAGTAACACCACATTCGTACACAGAGTGAAGAAACACCACATTCGTACACAGAGTGAAGAAACACCACATTCCTACACTGAGTGAAGAAACACCACATTCCTACACAGAGTGAAGAAACACCACATTCCTACACAGAGTGAAGAAACACCACATTCGTACACAGAGTGAAGAAACACCACATTCGTACACAGAGTGAAGAAACACCACATTCGTACACTGAGTGAAGAAACACCACATTCCTACACTGAGTGAAGAAACACCACATTCGTACACTGAGTGAAGAAACACCACATTCCTACACTGAGTGAAGAAACACCACATTCCTACACTGAGTGAAGAAACACGACATTCGTACACTGAGTGAAGAAACACCACATTCGTACACTGAGTGAAGAAACACCACATTCGTACACTGAGTGAAGAAACACCACATTCCTACACTGAGTGAAGAAACACCACATTCGTACACTGAGTGAAGAAACACCACATTCCTACACTGAGTGAAGAAACACCACATTCCTACAGAGTGAAGAAACACCACATTCCTACAGAGTGAAGAAACACCACATTCCTACACAGAGTGAAGAAACACCACATTCCTACACAGAGTGAAGAAACACCACATTCCTACACAGAGTGAAGAAACACCACATTCGTACACAGAGTGAAGAAACACCACATTCCTACACTGAGTGAAGAAACACCACATTCCTACACTGAGTGAAAAAACACCACATTCCTACACTGAGTGAAAAAACACCACATTCCTACACAGAGTGAAGAAACACCACATTCGTACACAGAGTGAAGAAACACCACATTCGTACACTGAGTGAAGAAACACCACATTCGTACACTGAGTGAAGAAACACCACATTCCTACACTGAGTGAAGAAACACCACATTCCTACACTGAGTGAAGAAACACCACATTCGTACACTGAGTGAAGAAACACCACATTCGTACACTGAGTGAAGAAACACCACATTCCTACACTGAGTGAAGAAACACCACATTCCTACACTGAGTGAAGAAACACCACATTCCTACACTGAGTGAAGAAACACCACATTCCTACACTGAGTGAAGAAACACCACATTCGTACACTGAGTGAAGAAACACCACATTCGTACACTGAGTGAAGAAACACCACATTCGTACACAGAGTGAAGAAACACCACATTCGTACACTGAGTGAAGAAACACCACATTCCTACACTGAGTGAAGAAACACCACATTCCTACACTGAGTGAAGAAACACCACATTCCTAAACTGAGTGAAGAAACACCACATTCCTACACAGAGTGAAGAAACACCACATTCCTACACTGAGTGAAGAAACACCACATTCCTACACAGAGTGAAGAAACACCACATTCCTACACAGAGTGAAGAAACACCACATTCGTACACAGAGTGAAGAAACACCACATCCCTACACAGAGTGAAGAAACACCACATTCGTACACAGAGTGAAGAAACACCACATTCCTACACAGAGTGAAGAAACACCACATTCCTACACAGAGTGAAGAAACACCACATTCCTACACTGAGTGAAGAAACACCACATTCGTACACAGAGTGAAGAAACACCACATTCCTACACAGAGTGAAGAAACACCACATTCCTACACTGAGTGAAGAAACACCACATTCCTAAACTGAGTGAAGAAACACCACATTCCTACACAGAGTGAAGAAACACCACATTCCTACACTGAGTGAAGAAACACCACATTCCTAAACTGAGTGAAGAAACACCACATTCCTACACAGAGTGAAGAAACACCACATTCCTACACTGAGTGAAGAAACACCACATTCCTACACAGAGTGAAGAAACACCACATTCCTACACAGAGTGAAGAAACACCACATTCCTACACTGAGTGAAGAAACACCACATTCGTACACAGAGTGAAGAAACACCACTTTCCTACACAGAGTGAAGAAACACCACATTCCTACACAGAGTGAAGAAACACCACATTCCTACACTGAGTGAAGAAACACCACATTCGTACACAGAGTGAAGAAACACCACATTCCTACACAGAGTGAAGAAACACCACATTCCTACACAGAGTGAAGAAACACCACATTCCTACACTGAGTGAAAAAACACCACATTCGTACACTGAGTGAAGAAACACCACATTCCTACACAGAGTGAAGAAACACCACATTCCTACACAGAGTGAAGAAACACCACATTCCTACACTGAGTGAAGAAACACCACATTCGTACACAGAGTGAAGAAACACCACATTCGTACACTGAGTGAAGAAACACCACATTCCTACACTGAGTGAAGAAACACCACATTCGTACACTGAGTGAAGAAACACCACATTCCTACACTGAGTGAAGAAACACCACATTCCTACACTGAGTGAAGAAACACGACATTCGTACACTGAGTGAAGAAACACCACATTCGTACACTGAGTGAAGAAACACCACATTCGTACACTGAGTGAAGAAACACCACATTCCTACACTGAGTGAAGAAACACCACATTCGTACACTGAGTGAAGAAACACCACATTCCTACACTGAGTGAAGAAACACCACATTCCTACAGAGTGAAGAAACACCACATTCCTACAGAGTGAAGAAACACCACATTCCTACACAGAGTGAAGAAACACCACATTCCTACACAGAGTGAAGAAACACCACATTCCTACACAGAGTGAAGAAACACCACATTCGTACACAGAGTGAAGAAACACCACATTCCTACACTGAGTGAAGAAACACCACATTCCTACACTGAGTGAAAAAACACCACATTCCTACACTGAGTGAAAAAACACCACATTCCTACACAGAGTGAAGAAACACCACATTCGTACACTGAGTGAAGAAACACCACATTCGTACACTGAGTGAAGAAACACCACATTCCTACACTGAGTGAAGAAACACCACATTCCTACACTGAGTGAAGAAACACCACATTCGTACACTGAGAGAAGAAACACCACATTCGTACACTGAGTGAAGAAACACCACATTCCTACACTGAGTGAAGAAACACCACATTCCTACACTGAGTGAAGAAACACCACATTCCTACACTGAGTGAAGAAACACCACATTCCTACACTGAGTGAAGAAACACCACATTCCTACACTGAGTGAAGAAACACCACATTCGTACACTGAGTGAAGAAACACCACATTCGTACACTGAGTGAAGAAACACCACATTCGTACACTGAGTGAAGAAACACCACATTCGTACACAGAGTGAAGAAACACCACATTCGTACACTGAGTGAAGAAACACCACATTCCTACACTGAGTGAAGAAACACCACATTCCTACACTGAGTGAAGAAACACCACATTCCTACACTGAGTGAAGAAACACCACATTCCTAAACTGAGTGAAGAAACACCACATTCCTACACAGAGTGAAGAAACACCACATTCCTACACTGAGTGAAGAAACACCACATTCCTACACAGAGTGAAGAAACACCACATTCCTACACAGAGTGAAGAAACACCACATTCCTACACAGAGTGAAGAAACACCACATTCGTACACAGAGTGAAGAAACACCACATCCCTACACAGAGTGAAGAAACACCACATTCCTACACTGAGTGAAGAAACACCACATTCGTACACAGAGTGAAGAAACACCACATTCCTACACAGAGTGAAGAAACACCACATTCCTACACAGAGTGAAGAAACACCACATTCCTACACTGAGTGAAGAAACACCACATTCGTACACAGAGTGAAGAAACACCACATTCCTACACAGAGTGAAGAAACACCACATTCCTACACTGAGTGAAGAAACACCACATTCCTAAACTGAGTGAAGAAACACCACATTCCTACACAGAGTGAAGAAACACCACATTCCTACACTGAGTGAAGAAACACCACATTCCTAAACTGAGTGAAGAAACACCACATTCCTACACAGAGTGAAGAAACACCACATTCCTACACTGAGTGAAGAAACACCACATTCCTACACAGAGTGAAGAAACACCACATTCCTACACAGAGTGAAGAAACACCACATTCGTACACAGAGTGAAGAAACACCACATTCCTACACAGAGTGAAGAAACACCACATTCCTACACTGAGTGAAGAAACACCACATTCGTACACAGAGTGAAGAAACACCACATTCCTACACAGAGTGAAGAAACACCACATTCCTACACAGAGTGAAGAAACACCACATTCCTACACTGAGTGAAGAAACACCACATTCGTACACAGAGTGAAGAAACACCACATTCCTACACAGAGTGAAGAAACACCACATTCCTACACTGAGTGAAAAAACACCACATTCGTACACTGAGTGAAGAAACACCACATTCCTACACAGAGTGAAGAAACACCACATTCCTACACAGAGTGAAGAAACACCACATTCCTACACTGAGTGAAGAAACACCACATTCCTACACTGAGTGAAGAAACACCACATTCGTACACAGAGTGAAGAAACACCACATTCCTACACAGAGTGAAGAAACACCACATTCCTACACTGAGTGAAGAAACACCACATTCCTACACTGAGTGAAGAAACACCACATTCGTACACTGAGCAAAACTGATACTAATGTACTAATGGACGATTCTAAAAATGTTCACAGGTGACAGGTGACTATGAGTGACCTCAATGTAGCTTCCCTTTAACTGGATTAGCTTTTCCCACACCTTCCCTTCATTCTATTCCACGTACAGCACAGTACAGTACAGCACAGTACAGTACAGCACAGTACAGCGCGCAGTGTTGCTGTGTTGTTGTTGTTGTGTTCGGTGATGATTTTCCCCCCTGTGGTGTCCCTTGGATTCGAGGAAACTGATTTGCTATCTGCATCAAATCAGTCAAAGAAGTCAAATTTTGTTTTCTAACAGCTTTGGCCATCCATTTCTGACATTAGAAACAGACAAACTTGGCAACCAATCAGAGAGTCGGCCTTTGAAGAAAGGCAGTCTTTGGTGTTACTTGACTATTGGGATAAATCTGACACGTGGAACTGCACCCCCTGCAACCAGAACTATTCTTTTCTGTCACTATTTCAATTCTTCCACTTTCTGGTCCTTCATTGTCAGGTGTTTGAGATCCTTAACACAGCTGGAGAGGTGAGATTACCTTTTATTTTTGATAGGCTGGGCGTATTTCACAATCTACAATGTGAAAGAGCCAAATATTAACCCTAGCTTCATTACCAAGACAACTTATTTTTGCCTTCTGCTCAGTTTTGTTTTCTATCTGTGGCAAAAAGAGTGGGGTAGGCCCCACAGCCCAAACACTAATCCCCAGGCCCCAAGCTCCCACACCCCATCCTGCAGACACCAACCCCTCCCCCACCCCCAAGCCAGGCCTGCACGGAATCAGGCACGAGGAGCATGTGAATTGGTTGTGGTTTACATTGTTCATACCCAGTCACTGTCTGTAGCAAAGCTCCTCTCATTTAACCTATCGTTTCTCCTTATTTCAACAGGAAATATCACTGCTGCCAATCTGCCTCCCATCGTTTAGCACTCGAGCTCACAATAAAATATTGGCCAGTCACTCCTGAAGAAAGGAGAGAGGCAACTTGCATAATTTAAATTAAAATGCAGCTATAATAATGCAAGTAGTCCAAAAATTATTTTGTTGCATAGAGTGTAGTGTACAGCACAGAAACAGTCTATTCAGCCCAACTGGCCAGTGTTTAAGCTCCGCACGAGCCTCCTCCCACCATATCAACATATCCTTCTATTCCTTTCTCCCTCATCCATCTTTCCCTTTTTTGCATCTGTGCCATTCACATCAGCCACTCTTTGTTTTGTAGGCAGCTTACTATCCATTCTGCTATTTGTCTCCTGACTCCACACGCTCTGACCTTCGTCATGAGTTGACTATGCGGTATTTAATTGAAAGCCTTTTGAAAGTCCAAGTATACTACATCTACTACATTACCCTTGTCTACTCTTTCTGTGACTTATGGTCACCCGTTATCCTTCTCCTTTCAAAGGAAAGAGCCCCAGCCTTTCCTGATAGTTCAAATAACATGATGGAGGATGAGCAGTAGCGTGTGTGAGTTATTTTACAGTGTTGAGGTACCTTGCTTATCAGAAGAGCATATCAGAAACTGGACCATTTAAAATAATGAAAACATTTCAAACAATGAGTGGACCATTGTCTGCAGCCTGCTTGAAGTGTCCGATATGTGACACTGGTGGGTAAAACCTCACCCACAGCACAAAGTCGGACAACCATCCTGAAAATGAGGATGTCCTTCTTAATTCAGCCCGTGACCCTGTCACGCCTGAGTGATGTGACGTATGGAATAAATTGGGTGCTGAGTGTGTAACACACGTAGAATATTCAACACTGCAGAAATGGAGAAGTGGATTCTCACCTGTTTAAGAGATTTTTTTGTTGCAGAATTTACAAAACACACTCGCACTGTGAGCAAGTCAACTCTGGAGATAGAAATTCACTGAGATTTCAAATGCAAAAGGCTTATCAGTTATGGGTGTTGCAGCAAGTGCTGCTGATACAGAAGCTATTCCCTGTTATCAGATTTAATGTAGAACTGGTAGATGATGGCAATTCTGAACTTGTTGGTGATACTGAAGGTGAATCAATGTTTCTTCCTATGGTACAAAATACATTGCAACTGAAATCTGCTGTGATGTTTAAAGCTCTTTGTGTTTAACCAATCCAGTAACTTTAAAGGAAAGTTCTAACAAACAGGCTAATGGTGGAAGGAGTTCATTGGTTGCCCCTGACTGATGGGACATGGCTTGGAGTTCTGGATGTCTACAGAGAGAGATGTACGTCTTAGCTTGGAGAGGATGCAGAGGAGAGTTAGCAGAATGGGACCAGGATGGGGGCACTTCAGTTATGTGGAGAGACTGGAGAAGCTAGGATTGTTCTCCTTGGGGCAGAGAGGGTTAAAGGGAGATTAACAGAGGTGTCCAAAATCATGAGGGATTTTGGTAATAAATAAGGAGTAATTATTTCTCCTGGCAGGAGGGTTGGTAACCAGAAGATTTAAGGTAATTGGCAAAAGAGCCAGAGGAGGAGATGAGAATTTTTTTTTTTAACACAGTGAGTTGTTGTGATCTGGAATGCGCTGCCTGAAAGGGCGGTGGAAGCAGATTCAATAGTAACTTTCAAAAGGGAATTGGATAAATAATTGGAGGGAAAAATTTGCAGGGCAATGGGGAAGGAGCAGGGGAGTGGGACTAATTGGATAGCTCTTTCAAAGAGCTGACACAGGCATGATGGGCCGAATGGCCTCCTTCTGTGCTGTATGAGTAATTGATGAGTTTGCAGCCAGACACCAGTAGATGGAGCACTGTATACACAGCAACTCAAACACGAGAAAGCTGACACTGAGCTGCTCATTTCATTGGATGATGGAAGCAAAGCCTGACTGTAAGAAAGCAGTGAAGCAGACACACATACACTGTACTGAATACCTCAGTAAAGTTCAAGAAAAAGCAGTGGCATCAATGTGTTCTCTCCTGGCTGATCCATCTCTCTATTACTCTCTTCTCAGCACGTCCGTCTGTTACACGAGACAGGCAGGTAAAGTGGGGTCAGCTCCGAATCATAGGTTTCAGGGTAAACTCAGGGAGCCTGCACTCAGAGTGATAGAGTCAGAGCTACAGACTTTCTCTCACCTGAAGTCCACTCTGATGAGGCTTCCCACTGAGGAGAACGGTGACATTACTGAATTTACATTTCCAGTTAAAGCTGACAGACAGACAGACACAGACAAAGCGACAGACACAGACAGAGAGAGAGAGACAGAGAGACAGACACACACACAGACAAAGCGATACAGAGACAGAGAGAGAGACAAACAGACAGACACAGACAAAGTGACAGACACAGAGAGAAAGACAGACAGACACACAGATACAGAAAAAAGCAACAGAGAGACAGACAGACACACACACACAGACAAAGCGATACACACAGACAGATAGACACAGACAAAGCGACAGACAGAGAGAGACACACACACAGACAAAGCGATACAGACAGACAGCCAGACACAGACAAAGCGACAGACACAGACAGAGAGACAGAGAAAGAGACAGAAAAAGCGACAGAGTCAAACAGAGACAGAGAGACAAACAGAGACACAGTCAAAGCGACAGACAGACAGAGACAGAAACATAGACAAAGAGACGGAGGGACAGAAAGACAAGTAGAGAGTCAGACAGACTTGCATTTCTATAGCACCTTCCATCACCTCAGGATGTCCCAACGTGCTTCACAACCAATGAAGTACTTTTTGAAGTGGAGTCACTGTTATAATGTAGGAAACACGACAGCCAATTTGCGCACAGCAAGATCCCACAAACAGCAATGTGAAAATGACCAGATAGCCAGTTTTATTGACATTGGTTGAGGGATAAAAATATTGATCAGGACACGAGGAAGAAATCCCTCGTGCCCTGGGAGTGCCATGGAATCTTTTACAGCCACCTGAGAGGACAGACAGTTCCTGTGAACAGCGTATCTGAGGTAATGTTCCAACAAACTTTCTTACATTTTGTAAATTAAAAGTTTTCAATATTATTCCTTGGCCATTAGAGTCCATCAGGCTGTCAGAGTCAAATGGATTAAGAAATGTCGATGTTATTGGAGAGCTGGATATGTGGTGAAGTAAAGTGAATGCTCGTGTTGTTTTCTGTGCAACCATTTAATATTCACCAAATCATGGGCACCTGTGTTTGCAGGCTATATTAAACGCTTATTAAATGTAAAGCCACTCTGGAACGGCCTTTAGTTAAAATCATAAAATAGTTATACCACAAAAGGAGTCCATTCAACCCATCCTGTCTGTGCTGGCTCTCTGTAAGAGCTACTCAGCGAGTCTCACTCCCCCACCTTTTCCCCATAGCCCTGCAATTTTTTCTCTTCAGATAATTATCCAATTCCCTTTTGAATGCCTCAGTTGAACCTGCCTCCACCACACTCTCAGACAGTGCATTCCAGATCCTAAACACTCACTGAACCTGCCTCCACCACACTCTCAGACAGTGCATTCCAGATCCTAAACACACACTGAACCTGCCTCCACCGCACTCTCAGACAGTGCATTCCAGATCCTAAACACTCACTGAACCTGCCTCCACCACACTCTCAGACAGTGCATTCCAGATCCTAAACACTCACTGAACCTGCCTCCACCACACTCTCAGACAGTGCATTCCAGATGCTAAACACTCACTGAACCTGCCTCCACCACACTCTCAGACAGTGCATTCCAGATCCTAAAAACTCACTGAACCTGCCTCCACCGCACTCTCAGACAGTACATTCCAGATCCTAAACACACACTGAACCTGCCTCCACCTCATTCTCAGACAGGGCATTCCAGATCCTAAACACTCACTGAACCTGCCTCCACCTCATTCTCAGACAGTGCATTCCGGATCCTAAACACTCACTGAACCTGCCTCCACCACACTCTCAGACAGTGCATTCCAGATGCTAAACACTCACTGAACCTGCCTCCACCACACTCTCAGACAGTGCATTCCAGATCCTAAACACTCACTGAACCTGCCTCCACCACACTCTCAGACAGTGCATTCCAGATCCTAAACACTCACTGAACCTGCCTCCACCACACTCTCAGACAGTGCATTCCAGATCCTAAACACTCACTGAACCTGCCTCCACCACACTCTCAGACAGTGCATTCCAGATCCTAAACACTCACTGAACCTGCCTCCACCACACTCTCAGACAGTGCATTCCAGATCCTAAACACTCACTGAACCTGCCTCCACCACACTCTCAGACAGTGCATTCCAGATCCTAAACACTCACTGAACCTGCCTCCACCTCACTCTCAGACAGTGCATTCCAGATCCTAAACACTCACTGAACCTGCCTCCACCACACTCTCAGACAGTGCATTCCAGATCCTAAACACTCACTGAACCTGCCTCCACCACACTCTCAGACAGTGCATTCCAGATCCTAAACACTCACTGAACCTGCCTCCACCACACTCTCAGACAGTGCATTCCAGATCCTAAACACTCACTGCATAAAAATGTTTTTCCTCATGTCACCTCTCATTCTGTTGCCAATCGCCTTAAATCACTGTCTTCTGGTTCTGGATACTTCCACCAATGGGAACAGTTTCTCCCTATCTACTCTGTCCAGACCACTCATGATTTTGAACATTATCAGAATTCTCACTTGTTAACCAATGTTGACCAAGTCACTAGTTAATGGTCTCATGGCTTCTTTTTTACATATTAATTACTAACCGTTACAACACGTTGTACCTCCAGAATCGTATATTGAACTGCTCGTCTCAACTTCAGATGATGTTCCGTTTGCTGGCGATGATGATGATGATTGGGTGTGTGTCCCTGCAGTGTGCAATATTCCATATTAGTACTGTCTTGCAATCTTTAACATCCTTCATGTTTTTTTTTTGAATGCAGGAAAGAATAGATAGAATCATACAGCACAGAAGGAGGCCATTCAGCCCATCGTGCCTGTGCTGGCTCTTTGAAAGAGCTATCCAATTAGTCTCACTCCTCCCTACTCTTTCCCCTTAGCCCTGCAAATTTTTCCTTTTCAGGAAAGTTACTATTGAATCTGCTTCCACCGCCCTTTCAGGCAGCACGTTCCAGATCACAACAACTCACTGTAATTGATTCCCCCTCATCTCCACCCAGTCCTTTTGTCAATTACCTTAAATCTGTATCCTCTGGTTACTGACTCGCCTGTCAGTGGAAAGAGTTTCTCCTTATTTACTCTATCAAAATCTTTCCTGATTCTGAACATCTCTATTAAATCTCCCCTTAACCTTCTCTACTCCAAGGGGAACAATCCCTGTCTCTTCACATTAACTGAAGTCCCTCATCCCTGCTATTATTCTAGTAAATCTCCTCTGCTCTCTCTCCAAGACCTTGACATCCTTCCTATAGTGTGGAGCCAGAATTGGACTCAATACCCCAGCTGAGGCCTAACCAGCCATTTATAAATGTTTAGCATAACTTCCTTGCTTTTCCACTCTATGGGCTGAATTTTATCGAGCCCTCAGGGACGGTGGCCAGGGGTAGGTGGGGATGAAGATTGCTCCAGACGAGGCCCACAACCGACTCCGACACCATGAGGACCCGTCCCGATCTCAGTGGAGGTGGAGAAACCTCGTGGCGGCTCCCCCACCCTCCGCTGCTTGGCGACCAGGACCGCGATTTACATATTTAAATAAATTACCTTACCTGATTTAATGAAGGTCCTGTTGCCTCCTGATTTGCCGCACCGATCTTCCTCCCGCCGGCGGGCAGTGTCACGCCTCCGAATCCCCGGCCGGGGAAACGAGACGCGACACCTGTGGGGAGGGGGGAGGAGGTACTTTTCTCAGTATGGGAGGGGGAGTGGGGTCAAACTCTTCGGATTGGTTGAGGGGGTGATGGGAATGACAAAGGTTGTGAACTTTTGGGTGGGTGGGGGGAGGTCATATATTCAAGGTAGGCACTCCGGGGTGGGGAAACATAGGAAGATAGGAACAGAAGTAGGCCATTCAGCCCCTCGAGCCTGTCCCGCCATATAATGAGATCATGGCTGATCCACGGCCTAACTCCATATACCTGCCTTTGACCCATATCCCTTAATATCTTTGCTTAACATAAAATGGGCAGGAATGATGTGTAATTCTATTGGGGGGGTGGGAGAGGGGCTGGAAATATTTTTAAAATGTAAAATATTTTGTACTGCACTTTACTTTAAAAATTTGAATTGTCATTTAGGGTTCTCAGCTCTTTAAAAATGGCGTCTGTGCATTGGCACCAGACGCTGTTGCTGGGGGTGTCTTGCCCGCCCCCTCCACGTCATCGGGTGGGTTGGAGGGGGTGGGGTTTGGCCGCCCGGCTATGCTAATGAGCCACCGCGTTTGGAATTGCAGTGGCTCTACCGAAATAGGCGGCAGGCCTATAGAATGCAGCCCTATGTCTCTGTTTGTAAAGCCCAGGATCCCCTTTGCTTCTCTTAATAACATTGTCAACTTGTCCTGTCACCTTCAAAGATTTTGTACATACACCCCCAGGTATCTCTGTTCGTGCACCTCCTCTGATTAGCAGCGGTTCTGCTACAGTCTCACCTCTAAGTCAACAGGTTCCGGATTTAAGTCCCACTTCAGGGCTGGAGCCCAAAAATCAAGGCTGACACTCCAGTGTAGTCAGGGGGCACTGCACTTTCAGATGAGACGTTAAACCGAGGCCCCATCTGCCTCGTTGGGTGGATGCAAAAGATCCCCTGTCACTATTCAAAGAAGAGCGGGGGAATTATCCAGATGTGCTGCCCAATATTTATCCCTCAGTCAAAAACATTATCTGGTCATGAACATATTGCCTGCTGTGGGATCTTGCTGTGCACATACTGGCTGCTGTGTTTCCTACATTACAACAATGACGACACTTCAAAAGTACTTCATTGGCTGTAACGTGCTTTGAGACATCTGATGGTCATGAAAGGTGCAATATAAATACAAGTTTCTTTTTTTATAGACTTAAGGGTGAATGGGGATGAACCAGGACTAAAATCATTTAAAAAAGAGGAAAGAAACTGACAATTTACCTCCGATCGCATTGCAATTTTCAAGCAGGCCTTGGTTTAGACAGCCCACACGCCTCCACAAAACCGGTGGGGGCCTAATTAATGTATTATAATGAAGGTTCTTTGAGAAAGTTGGAACCCAAACGCCATTTTGTGTCATTGCCAATGAAGTTTCCTCAAGCTGCTTGTAAAACCATGGACTGTACGAGACATCCCAAAAGACATTAACCGAGCTACTTAAAGCGATTGTAAGTTGTATTTGGGTCAAAGCTCAAAGTGGGTCTTTTCTTCATTATTTTTGGGAATTTTAGGCCTTAACAACACTCTTAAGTTTAACCTTTTGTTGATTGTTGCACTTTTTTTATTTTATTTCTCTACCACGTAAATTATCTTGCCAATCTTTTCAGGCCTCCCTGTTAAGGTGTTACTGGAGGCCCCACCAGTGTCTGCTTGCTGGATTTCCCACTTTCCCAAATGCCGGGCTGACCATGAGCAGTGTGAATGGTGGGGGAGCTCACCTTCTGAGGGCCAAACCCACAGTCACTGGGCATGTGGAGCAGATCTGCTGCCCATCCAATGTTGACAAGGAATGAAAACAAGCCTACTGCCACAGGATTAGAGAGGGGGAAATCAGCCGGGGTTCCCAATCCTTACTATGTTTTAGTGACCAATACAGGAAAGTGCTTCATGCAAATGCTGAGCGAGGGCAGGGTGATGTCTGGGCGATGAAGAGGAACATTTTACCCCAAAGAAAAGGATTGCTACAGAAATAGCATGTTGATTTTGAGAGGAAATGAACATTCACAGCGCCATTACACAGGAGCAGTTGATGTTACATTTAACATTGTAAAGCTCCATCCCCGTGCCACGCACACAGGCGTAACAGGTACACATGTGGATTTAAGAGTTCTGTAAAGGGTGAGTTGCATGCGGAACTCCTGTGATCCATTCACAACATACATACATACACAGGGTCATAGTCACTTGTCCTAATATATCCTTATGTAGCTTAGTGTTAAATTCTGTTTGATCCTGTAAAATGCTGCTGTCTGAGTGAGGACAGAGGTGGAAGACAGCTTATATGAAGGAAGACCCTGATTGTGTGTGTTTGTATATATCTCACTGAATCCTCACATCCTCAGGATGTCGCACAGTTATATATCACCTTTATCATAAATCCTGAAAAATTTATAAACTGCAGTGTTGCTAATTTCCATCCTTTCCATCTGCTGGTTTCTGGCGAGTACCAATATTAACACAGCAGTAAACTAGCTTCATCTGGTAGAAAACATTGCAAAAATAACACAGAGGGAAAGAAAATAACCAGCATGATTAGTAGCACCCAGGATCATCTGGTAGCTCGGTAGGCTACGTGAAAGGTTGACATTGGTAAGTGAGTCATCCCGTTGTTGAACAGCTGATCATACCTGAGCTTCAGAGAATCGTCAAGTTCCGTTAGACAGAGAGGCAGATTTCCACTGACGCTGTGTTCTGGCAATTAGCACTGGTGAGATTGTAGTGTCCTTCATGTGATACTCCAATCATAGATCTTACATCACAGAAGGAAGCCATTCGGCCCCCCATCGTGCTTGTGTTGTCTTTTTGAAAGAGCTATCCAATTAGTCCCACTCCCCAGCTTTTCCTCCATAACCAATATTTGATTCAAACAGATTCTTCAATAGAAAACAAAACAGTAGGATCAGGACAGCAGCCAACAGAAACAAACAAGTTACTGATGCAGGAAATGTTAAGAATGGGAATATATACAGATTGTGGCCTATTGGGAGAGTGGATCTATGCAGTCATGTTTGATCTTTTCTATGATCAGAGTGCAGTGAAACCTTAGCCCTGGTCTGGTCCAGTCCTTTGTCAGAGAAAACAGGAAGCAGTCACTTCTCTTGAACGTCAGCAACACCATCCTCTCCCTAATAGGCAATTTGTACTCAATCACCATCCAACTAACTCGCAAGTAAACCATGCACTTAATGATTTAGAAAGAAAGATTGGAGAGTGACAAGTGTGAGACCCTTATTCAAGAAAGGGTGTAAGGACAGTCCTAGCAACTACAGGCCAGTTAGTTTAACATCAGTGGTGGGGAAGGTTTTAGAAACAATAATCAGGAAAAATATCAACAGACACTTGGAGAGGTTTGAGTTAATCAAGGATAGCCAGCACAGATTTGTAAAAGGCAGAACATGCTTGATTAGTCTAATTGAATTTTCGATGAAGTAACAGTTTGATGAACGGTGAATCTCATTTATGTGAATTTTAAGAAAGCATTTGATAACCAGCCTTTTATGTGGCACCTTAACAAACCTGAAGCTCACGGAATAGGAGGGTCAGTGTCCAACTGAATAAAAAATTGACTTACGGACAGAAAACAGCAAGTCGTAGTAAATGGGTGTTTTTCAGACTGGAGGATGGTAGACAGTGGTGTTCCCAATGGTCAGTGCTGGGACCACTGCTTTTTTTGCGATATATAAGTGACTTGGATCTTGGATTATAGAGTAGAATCTCAAAATTTGCTGGCGACACCAAACTTGGAGGTGAGGCAAATAGTGAGGATGATTTGAACTGCCTGGAACAGGACAAAGATAGGCTAGGAGAATGGGCAGACAGGTGGCAGATGGAATTTAATACTGACAACTGTGAAGTGATGCATTTTGGCAGAAGGGATAGGAAGAGACAATATATACTTAATGATCTGGGGGTGCATGTGCATCGATCTTTGAAGGTGGCAGGATATATTGAGAGAGTGGTTAGTAAACCATATGGGATCTTGGTCTTCATAAATAAAGGCATTGAGTACAAAAGCAGGGAAGTTATGCTGGACCTTTAGAAAGCTCTGGTTAGGCCACAACTATAGTATTGCATCCAGTTCTGGCCACCATACTTTAGGAAGGATGTGAGGGTCCTTGAGAGGGTGCAGAGGAGATTTACCAGAATGGTTCCAGGGCTGGGGGATTTTAGTTACAAGGTTCGGTTGGAGAAGCTGGGGTTGTTCTCCTGGCAGCAAAGGAGATTGAGGGGAGATTTGATAGAGGTGCACAAGATTATGACATGCTTAAACCTGCTCAGTGAGGCTCAGTTTGGGTTCCGCTAGGGCCACTCAGCTCCTGACCTTATTACAGCCTTGGTTCAAACATGAACAAAAGAGCTGAACTCCAGAGGTGCAGCGAGAGTGACTGCCCTTGACATCAAGGCAGCATTTGACCGAGTATGGCATCAAGGAGCCCTAGCAAAACTGGAGTCAATGGAAATCAGAGGGAAAACTCTCTTCTAGTTGGAGTTATACCTAGCACAAAGGAAGATGGTTGTGGTTGTTGGAGGTCAATCATCTCAGCTTCAGGACATCACTGCAGGAGTTCCTCAGGGTAGTGTCCTAGGCCCAACCATCTTCAGCTGCTTCATCAATGACCTTCCTTCAATCATAAAGGTCAGAAGTGGGGATGTTCGCTGATGATTGCACAATGTTCAGCACCATTCGCAACTCCTTAGATACTGAAGCAATCCGTGTAGAAATGCAGCAAGAACTGGACAATATCCAGGCTTGGGCCGATAAGTGGCGAGTAATATTCACGCCACACAAGTGCCAGGCAATGACCATCTCCAACAAGAGAGAATCTAACCATCTCCCCTTGACATTCAATGGCATTACGATTGCTGAATCCCCTATCAACATCCTAGGTGTTACCATTGACCAGAAACTTAACTGGAGTAGCCGTATAAATACCGTGACTACAAGAGCAGGTCAGAGACTAGGAATCCTGCAGCGAGTAACTCACCTCCTGATTCCCCAAAGTCTGTCCACCATCTACAAGGCACAAGTCAGGAGTGTGATGGAATACTCTCTACTTGCCTGGATGGGTGCAGCTCCAACAACACTCAAGAAGCTCGACACCATCCAGGACAAAGCACCCCATCTACAAACATTCACTCCCTCCACCACCAACGCACAGTGGCAGCAGTGTGTACCATCTACAAGATGCACTGCAGCAACGCACCAAGGCTCCTTAGACAGCACCTTCCAAACCCGTGACCTCTACCAACTAGAAGGACAAGGTCAGCAAATGCATGGGAACACCACCACCTGCAAGTTCCCCTCCAAGTCACACACCATCCTGACTTGGAACTATATCACCGTTCCTTCACTGTCGCTGGGTCAAAATCCTGGAACTCCCTTCCTAAACAGCACTGTGGGTGTACCTACCCCACATGGACTGCAGCGGTTCAAGAAGGCAGCTCACCACCACCTTCTCAAGGGCAATTAGGGATGGGCAAAAAATGCTGGCCTGGCCAGTGACGCCCACATCCCATGAATGAATTAAAAAAAAGATGTTAGACAAGAAAAAACTGTTCCCATTCAATAATGGTACAAGGACTGGGGGATACAGATTGAAGGTTTTGGGCAAGAGATGCAGAGGAAGAACCGTTTATGCTTTGAGTGGTGATGACCTGGAACTCACTGCTCATGAGGGTTGTGGAAGCAGAGACAATCACTGATTTCAAAAGGAAATTGGTTGGGCACTTGCAGGGCTATGTGCACCGAGCGGGGGAGTGGGACTGACTGGGTAGCTCATTGCAGAACCAGCATGGACTCGAGTGGCTAAATGGCCTCTTTCTGTACCGTAAATGACACGATGACTCTTGAAAGGAAAGAACTTGCATTTCTATAGCGCCTTTCACAACCACAGGATGTCCCAATGTGCTTTTCAGCCAATGAAGGACATTCTGAAGTGAAGTCACTGTTGTCATGTAGGAAATGCAGCAGTTAATTTGCACACAGCAAGATCCCACAAACAGCAGATATCTGCTTTTAATGATATCGGTTGAGGAATAAATATTGGCCAGGACAGTGGGGAGACCTTCTCTGGTCTTCTTCAAAATAGTGTCCACCTGGGAGGGCAAACGAGGCCTTGGTTTAACATCTCAGCTGAAAGGCAGACCTTAAGCAGTGCAGCACTCCCTCAGTACTGACCCTCTGACAGTGCAGCACTCCCTCAGTACTGACCCTCTGACAGTGCAGCACTCCCTCAGTACTGACCCTCTGACAGTGCAGCACTCAATCAGGACTGACCCTCTGACAGTGCAGCACTCGATCAGGACTGACCCTCCGACAGTGCAGCACTCCCTCAGTACTGACCCTCCGACAGTGCAGCACTCCCTCAGTACTGACCCACCGACAGTGCAGCACTCCTTCAGTACTGACCCTCTGACAGTGCAGCGCTCCCTCAGTACTGACTCTCCGACAGTGCAGCACTCCCTCAGTACTGACCCACTGACAGTGCAGCACTCCCTCAGTACTGACCTCCAACAATGCAGCACTCCTTCAGTACTGACCCTCCGACAGTGCAGCGCTCCCTCAGTACTGACCTTCCGACAGTGCAGCACTCCCTCAGTACTGACCTTCCAACAGTGCAGCATTCCCTCAGTACTGACCTACCAACAGTGCAGCACTCCTTCAGTACTGACCCTCCGACAGTGCAGCACTCCCTCAGTACTGACCCTCCGACAGTGCAGCACTCCCTCAGTACTGACCTTCCGACAGTGCAGCACTCCCTCAGTACTGACCTCCAACAATGCAGCACTCCCTCAGTACTGACCCTCCAACAATGCAGCACTCCCTCAGTACTGACCCTCTGACAGTGCAGCACTCCCTCAGTACTGACCCTCTGACAGTGCAGCACTCCCTCAGTACTGACCTTCCGACAGTGCAGCACTCCCTCAGTACTGACCTCCAACAATGCAGCACTCCCTCAGTACTGACCCTCCAACAATGCAGCACTCCCTCAGTACTGACCCTCTGACAGTGCAGCACTCCCTCAGTACTGACCCTCTGACAGTGCAGCACTCCCTCAGTACTGACCCTCTGACAGTGCAGCACTCCCTCAGTACTGACCCTCTGACAGTGCAGCACTCCCTCAGTACTGACCTTCCGACAGTGCAGCACCCTCAGTACTGACCCTCCAACAATGCAGCACTCCCTCAGTACTGACCCTCTGACAGTGCAGCACTCCCTCAGTACTGACCCTCTGACAGTGCAGCACTCCCTCAGTACTGACCTTCCGACAGTGCAGCACTCCCTCAGTACTGACCCTCCAACAATGCAGCACTCCCTCAGTACTGACCCTCTGACAGTGCAGCACTCCCTCAGTACTGACCCTCTGACAGTGCAGCACTCCCTCAGTACTGACCTTCCGACAGTGCAACACTCCCTCAGTACTGACCCCCAGTTCCCCACAACAGTGCAGTGCTCCCTTTCACCAGCATTTATGCCATTCAGCAACCTCGGCCCAGGCAGCACTGAATTCTGTTCAAAGCCAATGTTCGCTGAGGTTGTGTAGCTTTTCACAGGAGGGAGCAAGAATGGAAACTCATTTCGAACTCCCACTCAGAATGAGGATGAGTCGTGCAAAAGGTTGAGATGTGGACATATTGGAGACAGTTTAGAATTTGTTGCTGAACAGTAATCAGGTAATCTCTAAGTCTGAGCATAGCAAATATCAGGAGCCAAGGCTAACCAATTTCAAGCTGGTTATGGGGATACCGAAGGATACAGAACAAAGCGAGATGCAACAAGAGCATTGCACCTCTACCTTAAATATGTTCCAACAGAAAAAAAACACAAATCTCTAATTCTAAAATGAGTCTTCCTAACTGTTGCTGATCTGTCGGTAACTTCCTGAGGGATTAATCTGTTCATTCATTTCCAGGAACCTGGAAAACTCCTCAGATTTACCCTTTGATACTCTGAACATCTGATTGAGCTGCTTTTCATCAGCTCCTCCCTCCTCCCTCCACATAAACCTTAAGACACAAAATCACCGCCATTCCCGCCTGTTTCTAACTTCTTCAGGAAGAGATGGAAATGGTTTCCTTACCGACCAGTGCTTCACAAAAACAGAGCAGCAAATGAACAGTTGCAACTGAGAACCTCATTTTCTGATGTTTTTATCCAGGGACCTGAACACGTTGTTTTCTTTGTAAAGCCACGATGTGTAGTTCACTCAGTGGTGGAAAAGGTTTGAACCGACAGTGACCACTCCTGGTTATTTTAGAACTTCCTCTGATAAGAAACAGAAGGAAATCTGTGCAACCTCACTGAAATCCAGCCTCGGGGAAATTTCCTTTGTGATTTACAACAAATCAGAAGGGTTGTTGTCCAGCTCTTCTTGTCAAAACAAAAAGGAAGACTGCAGTAAGAATTGTCCTGGTAAATCCCCCTTGTCACTGGAGAATGTGGAGATCTTTCTTGAAATATAATTACATCACCAAAGTCCATGATAAACTGAAGCACATCAGCTGTGTTTAAAGTACTAAACTTATTACCATCAAGTGCCTTCTTGTCTTGAGTAATTACAGCCTGTGCATCCTATCTGCACCTAATGAGGTGGGAAGATTGAGCCAGCCGTGACCTCTCTCAATCCAAAGGGTTACAGAATGAATTAACTTGGTTCCAGTCTCCATCACTGAGGTAGCAGAGTGTAAACAAGCATCTCAATATTGTTCATAGCTTTTCCAAAAGACCGGATAAACTGAATCATTCTTTCTGGTTCAACAGAGCTTTATCCTAATGTTTTTTTAAATTAACTCCAGAGATGTGAAGACATAATCCAGGCTGACACTCCCAGTGCAGTACTGAGGGAGTGCTGCAATGTCAGAAGTGCCAGCTTTCAGATGAGACATTAACCTGATCTGCCCTCACAGGTGAACGCAAAAAATCCCACAACATTGTTTTGAAGAAGAGCAGGGGAATGGTCCCTGGGGTCCTGGACAAGATTTATCCCACAACCAACATCACGAAAAACAGATTATCTGGTCATTATCGCATTGCTGTTTGTGGGAGCTTGCTGTGCACAAATTGGCTGCTGCATTTCCTACATTACAACAGTGACTTCAAAAAGAACTTCACTGGGAATAGGAAGGAAGGAAGGAGAGAGAGTTGCATTTATATAGCACCTTTCACAACCTCGGGGCACCTGGAAGTGCTTTACAGCCAATGAAGTACTTTTTTAAGTGTAGTCACTGTTGTAATGTAGGAAACATAGCAGCCAGTTTGTGCACAGCAAGATCCCACAGGCAGAAATGTGATAGTGACCAGATAATGTGCATCAGTGATGTTGGTTGAGGGATAAATATTGGCCCCAGGACACCAGGGAGAACTCCCCTGCTCTCCTTCAAAATAATGTCATGGGATCTTTTACATCCACCTGAGAGGGCAGACAGGAATTTGTTTTAATTTCTCTTCTGAAAGACAATACCTCCAGTTATGCGACGCACCTTCGGTACTGACCCTCCGACAGTGCAGCACTCCCTCAGTACTGACCCTCCGACAGTGCAGCACTCCCTCAGTACTGACCCTCCGACAGTGCAGCACTCCCTCAGTACTGACCCTCCGACAGTGCAGCAATCCCTCAGTACTGACCCTCCGACAGTGCAGCACTCCCTCAGTACTGACCCTCCGACAGTGCAGCACTCCCTCAGTACTGACCCTCCGACAGTGCAGCACTCCCTCAGTACTGACCCTCCGACAGTGCAGCACTCCCTCAGTATTGACCCTCCGACAGTGCAGCACCCCCTCAGTACTGACTCTCCGACAGTGCAGCGCTCCCTCAGTACTGTCCCTCCGACAGCGTGGTGCTCACTCAGTACTGACTCTCCGACAGTGCAGCACTCCCTCAGTACTGACCCTCCGACAGTGCAGCACTCCCTCAGTACTGACCCTCCGACAGTGCAGCACTCCCTCAGTATTGACCCTCCGACAGTGCAGCACCCCCTCAGTACTGTCCCTCCGACAGCGTGGTGCTCACTCAGTACTGACTCTCCGACAGTGCAGCACTCCCTCAGTACTGACCCTCCGACAGTGCAGCACTCCCTCAGTACTGACCCTCCGACAGTGCAGCACTCCCTCAGTACTGTCCCTCCGACAGCGTGGTGCTCACTCAGTACTGACTCTCCGACAGTGCAGCACTCCCTCAGTACTGACCCTCTGACAGTGCAGCGCTCCCTCAGTACTGACCCTCTGACAGTGCAGCACTCCCTCAGTACTGACCCTCTGACAGTGCAGCACTCCCTCAGTACTGACTCTCCGACAGTGCAGCGCTCCCTCAGTACTGTCCCTCCGACAGCGTGGTGCTCACTCAGTACTGACTCTCCGACAGTGCAGCACTCCCTCAGTACTGACCCTCCGACAGTGCAGCACTCCCTCAGTACTGACTCTCCGACAGTGCAGCACTCCCTCAGTACTGACCCTCTGACAGTGCAGCACTCCCTCAGTACTGACCCTCCGACAGTGCAGCACTCCCTCAGTACTGACCCTCCGACAGTGCAGCACTCCCTCAGTACTGACCCTCCGACAGTGCAGCACTCCCTCAGTACTGACCCTCCGACAGTGCAGCACTCCCTCAGTACTGACTCTCCGACAGTGCAGCACTCCCTCAGTACTGACCCTCTGACAGTGCAGCACTCCCTCAGTACTGACCCTCCGACAGTGCAGCACTCCCTCAGTACTGACCCTCTGACAGTGTAGCACTCCCTCAGTACTGACCCTCCGACAGTGCAGCACTCCCTCAGTACTGACTCTCCGACAGTGCAGCACTCCCTCAGTACTGACCCTCCGACAGTGCAGCACTCCCTCAGTACTGACTCTCCGACAGTGCAGCGCTCCCTCAGTACTGTCCCTCCGACAGCGTGGTGCTCACTCAGTACTGACTCTCCGACAGTGCAGCACTCCCTCAGTACTGACCCTCCGACAGTGCAGCACTCCCTCAGTACTGACTCTCCGACAGTGCAGCGCTCCCTCAGTACTGTCCCTCCGACAGCGTGGTGCTCACTCAGTACTGACTCTCCGACAGTGCAGCACTCCCTCAGTACTGACCCTCCGACAGTGCAGCACTCCCTCAGTACTGACTCTCCGACAGTGCAGCACTCCCTCAGTACTGACCCTCTGACAGTGCAGCACTCCCTCAGTACTGACCCTCCGACAGTGCAGCACTCCCTCAGTACTGACCCTCGGACAGTGCAGCACTCCCTCAGTACTGACCCTCCGACAGTGCAGCACTCCCTCAGTACTGACCCTCCGACAGTGCAGCACTCCCTCAGTACTGACTCTCCGACAGTGCAGCACTCCCTCAGTACTGACCCTCTGACAGTGCAGCACTCCCTCAGTACTGACCCTCCGACAGTGCAGCACTCCCTCAGTACTGACCCTCTGACAGTGTAGCACTCCCTCAGTACTGACCCTCCGACAGTGCAGCACTCCCTCAGTACTGACTCTCCGACAGTGCAGCACTCCCTCAGTACTGACCCTCCGACAGTGCAGCACTCCCTCAGTACTGACTCTCCGACAGTGCAGCGCTCCCTCAGTACTGTCCCTCCGACAGCGTGGTGCTCACTCAGTACTGACTCTCCGACAGTGCAGCACTCCCTCAGTACTGACCCTCCGACAGTGCAGCACTCCCTCAGTACTGACTCTCCGACAGTGCAGCAATCCCTCAGTACTGACCCTCCGACAGTGCAGCACTCCCTCAGTACTGACCCTCCGACAGTGCAGCACTCCCTCAGTACTGACCCACTGACAGGGCCGCACTCCCTCAGTACTGACCATCCAACAGTGCAGCGCTACCTCAGTACTGACCTTCCGACAGTGCAGCAATCCCTCAGTACTGAACCTCCGGCAGTGCAGCGCTCCCTCAGTACTGACCCTCCGACAGTGCAGCGCTCCCTCAGTAATGACCCTCCAACAGTGCAGCAATCCCTCAGTACTGACCCTCCGACAGTGCAGCACTCCCTCAGTACTGACCCACTGACAGGGCCGCTCTCCCTCAGTACTGACCCTCCAACAGTGCGGCACTCCCTCAGTACTGACCCACTGACAGGGCCGCACTCCCTCATGTACTGACCATCCAACAGTGCAGCGCTACCTCAGTACTGACCTTCCGACAGTGCAGCGCTCCCTCAGTAATGACCCTCCAACAGTGCAGCACTCCCTCAGTACTGCCCCTCTGACAGTGCAGCACCCCCTCAGTACTGAACCTCCGGCAGTGCAGCGCTCCCTCAGTACTGACCCTCCGACAGTGCAGCGCTCCCTCAGTACTGCCCCTCTGACAGTGCAGCACCCCCTCAGTACTGAACCTCCGGCAGTGCAGCGTTCCCTCAGTACTGACCCTTCGACAGTGCAGCGCTCCCTCAGTACTGACCCTCCGACAGTGCAGCGCTCCCTCAGTACTGACCCTCCGACAGTGCAGCAATCCCTCAGTACTGACCCTCCGACAGTGCAGCAATCCCTCAGTACTGACCCACTGACAGGGCTGCACTCCCTCAGTACTGACCCTCCAACAGTGCGGCATTCCCTCAGTACTGACCCTCCAACAGTGCGGCACTCCCTCAGTACTGACCCTCCGACAATGCAGCACTCCCTCAGTACTGACCCTCCGACAGTGCAGTGCTCCCTCAGTACTGCCCCTCTGACAGTGCAGCACCCCCTCAGTACTGAACCTCCGGCAGTGCAGCGCTCCCTCAGTACTGACCCTTCGACAGTGCAGCGCTCCCTCAGTACTGACCCTCCGACAGTGCAGCGCTCCCTCAGTACTGACCCTCTGACAGTGCAGCACACCCTCAGTACTGACCCTCCGACAGTGCAGCGCTCCCTCAGTACTCACCCTGCGACAGTTCAGCACTCCCTCAGTACCGACCCTCCGACAGTGCAGCTCTCCTTCAGTACTGACCCTCCGACAGTGCGGCACTCCCTCAGTACTGACCGTCCGACAGTGCAGCACTCCGTCGGTACTGACCCTCCGACAGTGTGGCACTCCCTCAGTTCTGACCCTCCGACAGTGCAGCACTTGCTCAGTACTGACCCTCCGACAGTGCAGCACTCCCTCAATACGGACCCTCTGACAGGGCTGCACTCCCTCAATACGGACCCTCCGACAGTGCAGCACTCCCTCAATACGGACCCTCTGACAGGGCCGCACTCCCTCAATACGGACCCTCTGACAGGGCCGCACTCCCTCAATACGGACCCTCTGACAGGGCCGCACTCCCTCAGTACTGACCCTCCGACAGTGCAGCACTCCCTCAATACGGACCCTCTGACAGGGCCGCACTCCCTCAATATGGACCCTCCGACAGTGCGGCACTCCCTCAGTACTGACCCTCCAACACTGCAGCGCTCCGTCGGTACTGACCCTCTGACAGTGCAGCACCTGCTCAGTACTGACCCTCCGACAGTGCAGCACTCCCTCAATACGGACCCTCCGACTGTGCAGCACTCCCTCAGTACTGACCCTCTGACAGTGCAGCACGCCCTCAGTACTGACCCTCCGACAGGGCAGCGCTCCCTCAGTACTGACCCTCTGACAATGCAGTACTCCCTCAGTACTGACCCTCCGACAGTGCAGCACTCCCTCAGTACTGACCCTCTGACAATGCAGTACTCCCTCAGTACTGACCCTCCGACAGTGCAGCACTCTCTCAGTACTGACCCTCCGACAATGCAGCACTCCCTCAGTACTGACCCTCCGACAATGCAGCACTCCCTCAGTACTGACCCTCCGACAATGCAGCACTCCCTCAGTACCGACCCTCCGACAGTGCAGCTCTCCCTCAGTACTGACCCTCTGACAATGCAGCACTCCCTCAGTACCGCAGTTGGAGGGTCAGCCTAGATTATACACTGAAGTGTCAAGAATGGATCAGAGGTGGTTCGTGTTACCCACTGAACCATGGGTGACATTAAAGCTGTAAGAGTGATTGTGTATGTCACAAGCTAAAATAAGAAAGTTTGCTTTCTCAAGTTTCAGTCCTCTTTAGCCAAGTATTCACCAAAACCAATCTGATTATCATTCAGATTGTACAGTTGATAAAGTATCAATGAGTCATTAGAGTCCAGCAACACTAATCAAGCAGTGAACAAAGACAGAACTGGTCGTGGCAGGCTATTTGTGGACTCTCGCACTGCTCCATCAGACAGCAACTCAGGAAAACGATGTGACACATTTTCAAATTGAGCATTCTGGTCACTTGCTCAGTTGAGAACAAACAGGATGTGC
Source organism: Heterodontus francisci (assembly GCF_036365525.1). NCBI lineage: Eukaryota > Metazoa > Chordata > Chondrichthyes > Heterodontiformes > Heterodontidae > Heterodontus > Heterodontus francisci. The sequence continues at coordinate 284,482,936 of NC_090371.1, forward strand.
CATTCTTTCATAGGAGCTGCCAAGTGTTTACAGATTATCTTCTATTTTAGATATGGCCAACCTCAATTATCCCACTGTTGCCAACCATTTCAACTGTTTTCCCCAGTGCAATTTGAACGTAATTATCAAGCTTAGGAACTGAATGCTTCTAATGGAAGCCATCCTGCATCTTTCTAAAGGAGAGGCAAATGGAGACATCACAATCAACCCTTCTCAACAGCCATTGACTTGGTCTTTGCATCATTGAAGATGATTCATCATTTGACTGAAATTGCCTGCCAAAATCCATTAACAGACCCAGTCGCTGCTTGTTTTAAGGTCGGGCATTAATCACTGTCGGCAAGTGAAGCAACAATAACAGATCAGCTAATAAATTAATGTTTCCACTTGTATCTCCTTCATTGGAAGCGTCTTAAAGAGAGTCCTTGAGTCTGCTCTTTGGACAGAATTGCTGCTCTCACCAACACCCTTTGTTTTCACTTTTCAGAAGAGAAGTTTCCTGTTCCAAATTTTAAAAATCACATTAATAATTGTTGAACTTGAAGAATCAAGAAAGAATTCAAAGGCCATCAAGTCTGACTCATTAGAAAATTCTGTTTTGTATCACTTGATATCTTTTGTTTTAAGGACATTAACCCATAAATATCTAATGGTTTCACTGGAAACTCCACTATTTTAGTTGAACCTTTAACACACTCTGTTATAATAGTGGACAGCGGAATTCATTAAACGTTTGGATGTCAATATCTCAGGGCATATGTTCAATGTCTTACTTTCTTGAGAGGATCTATTTTCCACCGATCATTGTCAAAAAAATATAGTGCCTTTAAAATGGAGAAAGAACTTGTGAATAAATATTGCTAATTCCATGATGTCACCTGGCATGCCATCCAACTAATAGCTTTTATTACCTGGTCTACATGTTTCGTATTACAAGTCAGACAGGTGGAAAAAGCAGACCACAAAAGGTTAATACCATTACAACAACATTCCAGTCAAATTGACATGACATGAACCACAAGTTAGACAATATTGCAGATTGACAGTAATTCACCATTCTGATTACATCTTTGAGGTACCTCAACATAAATATAAGACAGTTACTAATAAACCTAATCGGGAATTCAGGAGAAACTTCTTTACCCAGAGAGTGGTGAGAATGTGGAACTCACTACCACAGAGAGTGGTTGAGGTGAATAGATTAGATACATTTAAGGGGAAGCTGGATAAACACATGAGGGAGAAAGGACAAAAAAGGATTGCTTTTTATTTATTCTTGATAGGGTGAGATGACGAGGGGTGGGAGGAGGCTCGTGTGGAGCATAAATACCAGCTTAGACCATTTGGGCCAAATGGCCTGTTTCTGTGTCGTAAATTCTATGTAATCACGGAAAAGCACTTTGGGACATCCAAATGATATGGAAGGCTGTATAAAGCACAGATAGATCTATCTTTCTGCAGAAAGCAAATCAAGTTGCCGGGCATCAAGGTCACTGTAATGCAGCAACTGCGTATACAAGATGAACAATTAGTAAATATGAGTGAATCGTCAGGGCAAGACTATAATGCTCACTGTTTCAGATGTTTGGCAGAATCACCATAATCACAGTTTAGTTTAGTTTAGAGATACAGCACTGAAACAGGCCCTTCGGCCCACCAAGTCTGTGCCGACTATCAACCACCCATATGTACTAATCCTACACTAATCCCATATTCCTACCACATCCCCACCTGTCCCTCAATTCCACTACCACCTACCTATACTAGGGGCAATTTATAATGGCCAATTTACCTACCAACCTGCAAGTCTTTTGGCTGTGGGAGGAAACCGGAGCACCCGGAGAAAACCCACGCAGACACAGGGAGAACTTGCAAACTCCACACAGGCAGTACCCAGAGTTGAACCCGGGTCGCTGGAGCTGTGAGGCTGTGGTGCTAACCACTGCGCCACTGTACCGCCCAGGTAACAGAGAGGGAGAGACTGGGATTCAGAGGGTAACAGAGGGAGAAATAGAGATGCAGAGAGAAGATGGAAGACAAAGTCCAGTGTTCGTAACACATGGATAAAGAGGAACCGAGAGGTGAGACAGGGATTGAGACAGTAAAAGACAGAGGAAGGAGAGATAGAGATGGAGAGATTACCAGCAAGAGTAAATCTTCAGCACTTTCTTCATGCTTATCACTCCTTTTCTCTGTTACTCTCTCTCCATCTATATCCGATGTTTCACAGGAGAGAGAGAGTGGGAGAGAGAGTGGAAGGAACTGTACTCTATCTAATACATACTGAACCTGCTCTGGGAGTGTTTAATAGGACATATTAATCTGTCGTGCCTGTACCAGGCCGTGAAGAGGATAACACAGCAGGTAAAACAGAACCATTCACTCTTGTCTGCTATTCTATGGCCCGTATGCATCTCATATGATCCAATAGATCAGAAAGTGAGATGAGAGTAACTGCCCTTAACCTCAAGGCAGCATTTGAATGAGTGTGGCATCACAGAGCCTGAGTCAAGTTGAAGTCAGTGGGAATCAGGGGGAAAACTCTCCACTGGCTGGAATCATACCGAGCACAAAGGAAGATGGTTGTGGTTGTTGGAGGTCAATCATCTCAGTCCCAGGACATCACTGCAGGAGTTCCTCAGGGTAGTGTCCGAGGCCCAACCATCTTCAGCTGCTTCCTCAATGACCTGCCCTCCATCGTAAGGTCAGAAGTGGGGATGTTCGCTGATGATTACAGTGTTCAGTTCCATTTACAGACCAGGCAGCATCTTAACATCAAGGCAGTGTAATTAACATATTGTTTGCCTTTGCTCCGTGACCTTTTGGTCAGTTATGTGGCCTTGTCCAATCTACACCTTCTCCTTTGTTATCTCCTGCCCCACCCCCACCTCACTTGCTTATAACCTGTGACATTTTTAATATTTGTCAGTTCCGAAGAAGGGTGACTGACCCGAAACGTTAACTCTGCTTCTCTTTCCACGGATGCTGCCAGACCTGCTGAGTGGTTCCAGCATTTCTTGTTTTTATTGCAAAAGGTATACTGGCCTGGAGCACTGCAAATCACAACCACTCAAGGCACACATTAAAAAAACAGGATAGCCTGGCCCAGGATCTCAAGATCAGGAAAAGATTCGACAGCAGTCAAAACACAAGATGGAAACTAACTAATCAGGTGTGTAAGGCTGTGACTGGGAGACTCCTCATCTCTCCAGAGGAAATTCGTGGAGCTGCTTAGCATGCAGTGTCTGGAGGAGTGACTGAGTCTGAACTAGAACCTACCTACCAAGGAATCCACAAAGTCTCCTCTGCTCCATGTCATGCTATCCAAAGAACCTGCAGTTCTATAGGGCGGCACAGTGGCGCAGTGGTTAGCACCGCAGCCTCACAGCTCCAGGGACCCGGGTTCGATTCCGGGTACTGCCTGTGCGGAGTTTGCAAGTTCTCCCTGTGTCTGCGTGGGTTTCCTCCGGGTGCTCCGGTTTCCTCCCACAGCTAAAGACTTGCAGGTTGATAGGTAAGTTGGCCGTTGTAAATTGCCCCTAGTGTAGGTAGGAGAATTGAGGGAAGATGGGGATGTGGTAGGTAATATGGGATTAATGTAGGATAATGTAGTATAAATGGGTGGTTGATGGTCGGCACAGACTCGGTGAGTTGAAGGGCCTGTTTCAGTGCTGTATCTCTCTATGACTTTCACCACCTCAGGACGTTCCAAAATGCTTTACAGCCAATGAGAGTCAGCCATGAAATAAAAACAAAAAGTGCTGGAAACACTCAGCAGGTCTGGCAGCATCTGTGGAGACAGAAACAGAGTTAACGTTTCAGGTCAGTGACCCTTCATCAGAACTGCCAAATATAAGAAATGTGAAAGGTTTTAAGCAAGTGAAGTGGGTGCGGGGGGTGGGGAGGAGCAAGAGATAACAAAAGAGGTGTAGATAGGACAAGGTCATGGAGCGAAGGCAAACAATATATTAATGGTGTGATGAAAGACAAAGTATTAGTACAAATAGGGTGTTAATGGACTGAATATTGAACAGCTACAAGCACAAACATGATAAAAACAGTGGGTAGGCACAGTGGAAACAAACTGAAATAAAATAAACACAACAAAAAAAAGAAAAAAATAACTAAAGATAAAAGTAAAATGGGAGGCCCGTCATGCTCTGAAATGATTGAACTCAATGTTTAGTCCGGCAGGCTGTAGTGTGCCTAATCGGTAAATGAGATGCTGTTCCTCGAGCTTGCTTTGATGTTCACTGGAACACTGCAGCAATCCCAGGACAGAGATGTGAGCATGAGAGCAGGGGGGAGTGTTGAAATGGCAAGCAACCGGAAGCTCGGGGTCATGCTTTCGCACTGAGCGGAGGTGTTCCGCAAAGCAAATACAGTATACTACACAATGTACTTGTACTTCTTTCAATGTAGTATACTGTATTCGCTGCTCACAATGTGGTCTCCTCTACATTGGGGAGACCAAACGCAGACTGGGTGACCGCTTTGCGGAACACCTCCACTCAGTCTGCAAGCAGGACCCTGAGCTTCCGGTTGCTGGCAATTTCAACACACACCCTGCTCTCATCTCTGTCCTGGGATTGCTGCAGTGTTCCAGTGAACATCAACGCAAGCTCGAGGAGCAGCATCTCATTTACCGATTAGGCACACTACAGCCTGCCGGACTGAACATTGAGTCAATAATTTCAGAGCATGACAGGCCCCCCATTTTACTTTTATCTTTAGTTCTTTTTTCTTTTATTTTTTGTGTTTATTTTATTTCAGTTTGTTTCTACTGTGCCTACCCACTGTTTTTTTTTAATGTTTGTGCTTGTGGCTGTTCAGTTTTCAATCCAGTAACACCCTCTCTGTACTAGTGCTTTGTCTTTCAACACACCATTAACATACCGTTTCCCTTTGCTCCATGAATTTCTGGTCAGTTATTCTCTGTGACCTTGTCCTATCAATACCTTCTCTTTTGTTATCTCTTGCCCCACCCCTGCTTTACTTGCTTATAATCTTTTACATTTCTAATATTTGTCAGTTCTGATGAAGGGTCACTATCCTGAAATGTTAACTCTGCTTCTCTCTCCACAGGTGCTGCCTGACCTGCTGAGTTTTTCCAGCACTTTCTGTTTTTATTTCAGATTTCCAGCAGCTGCAGTATTTTGCTTTTACTTGAGAGTCAGCCATGGCTCGGTGGGCGGCATTTTTGCTTCTGAGTCAGAAAGTCATGGGGTTCAAGTCTCACTGCAGACAGCTGAGCGCAGAAATCTAGGCTGACGCTCCAGTGCAGCACTGAGGGAGTGCTGCAGTGTCACAGGTGCTGCCTTTCAGGTGAGCCATTAAACCCTCTCTGCTGTCTTAGGTGGATGTAAAAGATCCCATGACACTTTCTTTGTATCCCTTTGCTGTTCTTTATATCTTTCACAATCTGTGGCTTTGCCATTATCTTCATTATTCTTTGCATTTGTATAGCTCTCCTGTTTCTGTCTTAAACCATCACTCACTCTCCTTGTTGTTTAAATAAACAAGTAGAGCTCTTGTTTAGGGGTATGTTCAGGTCTTGTATTCTACAAAATGGTACAAGCTCGAGGGGCTGAATGGCCTCCTCTTTTTCCTATCATTGCCTCCAGCCACACATACCATTTCTTCCATAGTGAGCGCCATACAATTGGTCTGAAGTTGAAGGATGGGAGGTGTTTTGGGAAAAGTTCCTCTATCCTTATTATGCAGTGGAAACAAATCCAAGAGTACCTTTCAAAATGGGAATTGGATACATGCGTCAAGGAGATGAAATTGCAGGGATGTGGGGAAAGAGCCAGGGAGTGGGATTAACTGGATTGCTCTTCAAAAGAGCCAGCACAGACTCGATGGGTCAAATGGTCTCCTTCTGTGCTGCACTATTCCATGATTCTGTGAACACCCCAATTGAACATTTGATTCCTTTCTTCCGTTTTTACAAAATAGACAGGATTTGATACGCAGTGTTAACACTGAATACATCATGCAGGGACAGGCTGAGATCTCAGCCACAGGAGATCCACTGTACATTGTAATGAATAATTTCACTGACCCACAAGTCCAAAACAAGCCATGTGTCCACAGGCCAGTATACAGGTCTAACACAACTGTAAACTATCATCATTTCCTCAGCAATTAATTTGTTTCAGTATCCTGCCAAAGGAAGTGATATTTTTCCACACTCAAGCTGTTGTTTGAAATTATAATCAAACAGTGATGGTCAAAGCAAGAGTGGAAACTCGCTAAAGTTATTCACTTCCTTTCACTGTACGCCACCCATCCCATGGTTATGCAAGTGATCATTCATAAATACAAAGGAAATCTATTTCAGGAAAAAGGTTTTTGTGACGGTTTCCTATTCGTTCAGATTCATCTCTTATCCACAAAAAAACATTCACCCATTTATTAAACAAGCATTAATTTGCACTGCACACCCTGATTACATCAATATCAGAACATCACCTGTTTGACCTGTTTTTACATGAATTGTGATATTATGCAGCACTCCTTGGATGCATTATCTGTACAGCTAGAAATTACTAAAATATAAAGAAAAATTAAATAATTGATGAAAACATTACTGAACTTATAAAAACAGGAATTTGCTATCAATTGTAGCTGATAGTTAATGATATAAATGCCACCTTATCATTAGATATTATGTAATACCACAAAGTGTTGCTCATTCTGGTTGAATATATTCCTGAAGGTTCCATCACATGTCTCCGCTCTCCAATCGACCTGTCCACCCTCCTGCTATTGGCTGCCTGGCACATGCATCCTGGCAAAGCCCGGCCTCTCCGCGGCCAAGTGTGAAGTAAACAGTAAAATCAAAGCAAAATACTGCAGATGCTGGAAATCTGAAATAAAAACAAAGTGCTGGAAATACTCAGCAGGTCTGGCAGCATCTGTGGAGAGAGAAGCAGAGATAACATTTCAGGTCAGAGACCCTTCATCAGAACCCATGTGAACTAAACAACCTCTTTGTTACTCGATTGGATGATTGTTTGTTGCCAGTCCAACTGACAATTTTCCAATCTCCAATATTTTTACAAGTAATGAATGAAAGTACTCAAAGAAAATGAAAAGAGACAATTTTTTTTAATGCCACCCTTTGATTTTGCTCCTGCGTTTGCTCACAGCAGTGACCTGGAGCTGGATTGGAGTATAGGAGCATGGTGACTGTGTTACTGGACTAGTAATCCAGAAGCTTGGACTGATGATCTGCAGATGTGAGTTCGATGCTTTGCGGCAGCTGGAGAATATAAATTCAATTAATTAAATATAGCTGGAATTAAAAACAGCTACAATCAGTAATGGTGGCCATGAAATTACTGGACTGTCGCAAAACACATCTAATGTCCTTTAGGGAAGGAAATCTGCCAGCCTTACCCGGTCTGGCCTACATGTGACTCCAGCCCTGCAGCAATGTGGCTGACTCTTAGCAACCCTCTGAAATGGCCCAGCAAGTCACTCGGTTGGAATCAAGAAGGCAGCTCACCACCACCTTCTCAAGGGGCAATTAGGGATGGGCAATAAATGCTGGCCTTGCCAGCAACACCCACATCCTGTAAAAGAATAAAAAAAAATGATTCTTTATTTCCTGGAGACTCCAAGCCATTCCTGGAGGGTTGGCAAACCCTATATATGAAGGGTCACTGATACTGAACTCGGCAGTATTCTTCCCTCAGTAATTGTCTCTCTGACAATCCTGAAGGTGCAATGTCCTTGCTGAGGTTCGGTTCGGTTCTGTATCAGCCATGAGGCCTTAATTTCCTTGACTCTTGACTGTGAAAGGCTACATGCAGTCTGATTGCAGGATTCACAAAAGTCGAGTGCAATCCTGATCTCAGCTCAGCCGATATTCATTCACACGCACACACACACACACAATGCCATGATGAACTGCTGCAAAGTGCTCAGGAGCAGGAACCCTCCATTCCTCTGAGCATTGAAACCATTGACAGCACCCAGACAGGATCACCCTAACTCAGCACTGGGACTGAACGAGAGACCGTTCTACCCTGGCTCTGGATAAAGTCACTGAGACATGGAATTACTTAGAATTTGCAACACAGAAACAGGCCATTCGGCCCAACTAGTCTGTGCTGATGTTTATGCTCCACATGAGTCTCCTATTCCATCTGCTTCATCTCAGCCTTTGAGTATATCTTTCTATTCCCTTTTCTCTCATGTACTTGTCTAGTTACCTTTTGAAACTTTTGGGCGGCACAGTGGCGCAGTGGTTAGCACCGCAGCCTCACAGCTCCAGGGACCCGGGTTCGATTCTGGGTACTGCCTGTGCGGAGTTTGCAAGTTCTCCCTGTGTCTGCGTGGGTTTTCGCCGGGTGCTCCGGTTTCCTCCCACATCCAAAGACTTGCAGGTTGGTAGGTAAATTGGCCTTTGTAAATTGCCCCTAGTGTAGGTAGGTGATAGGGAATATGGGATTACTGTAGGGTTAGTATCAATGGGTGGTTGTTGGTCGGCACAGACTTGGTGGGCCGAAGGGCCTGTTTCAGTGCTGTATCTCTAAATAAAATAAAAAAATAAAACTATTTAAGCTATTTAACTCAACCACTCCCTGTGGTAGTGAGTTCCACATTCTCACCACTCTCTGGGTAAAAATGTTTCTCCTGAATTCCCTATTAGGTTTATTTGTAACTAACTTTATTTACAGCCTCTAGTTTAGGATTATCCCCCAGGTGGAAACATTCTCTCCACGTTTACTCTGTCCAACCCATTCATCATTTTAAAGAGCTCTGTCAGGTCTCCTCTAAGTCTTCCCTTTTCTAAAGAAAAAAACCCAACTTGTTCAATCTTTCCCCGATAGCGGTAAACTCTCAATTCTGGTAACATCCTTGTGAATCTTTTTGCACTTTCTTCAGTGCTGCCATGTCCTTCTTGTAGTGTGGAACCCAGAACCGTACCCAGTACTCTAAGCCTGATCGGAGTCCTGTACAACTTTAACATAACTTCACTAGTCTTAGTTCTATATTCCTAGAAATAAATCCCAGTGCTTTGTTAGCATGTTTTAACTGCTGTGCCGATCTATGATGCTGCTTTGAATGCTAGTTCATAGGGAGAGATCAGCTGAATCACTGGTAGTTCCCTTGAAACTTGTTCCATTTACATACACATGAAAATGTTAACGCGATTTTATTCATTGAGAATTTAACCTAAACCTACCGCAAATTATTTCTCAGAACAAAGTTTTCACAAAATAAATTGTGTCGCTAATTGAGAAGCTCACAGGTAAACTTGCTTCCCTCCCCACAGTTGTTCATCACCTTGATTAGTAATGTGTTACTGTACACAGGCTAAAGAGGGTAGCATGGCATTGAAGTTCTATAATTTGATAGTGGAACATTTCAACGGGTAGATTAAAAGAGCAGAGGAATGGGACAAGTTGGATAGCTCTTCCAGAGAGACAGCAGAGGCATGATGGGCTGAATGGCCTCCTCCTGCAATGTAAAATTCTATGAGGTGCACGTAATGGACAACAATGAGCAACAGTGAAAAGCTTGTTGAAGCGATTGGCTGATGTTCAGAAATCCAATTCTAATTGGTTCAGATTGTCAGATTAATTTGAAGTTCATTCCCAGGGACCACATTCCTAGAAATGTTCTCAAATTCTCCACTAATAAAAGTAATCTTTGTGGCACTTTTCCTTTCAAATCTATTTTCACAAATACTGAGAAAACTGGCTCTTTGTCTGCACTATTTATGCCGCCTGTACTCTTCATTCTAAATCAACCCCACTACAATAATGATGTGTTCATCAGTCTTGAAACAGGGTGGTCCAATAATTATGGACAAACATTTAATGTGTTTGTCCCAAATTTTTCCCCCTCCTTAAAAATTGGGGTGAGAGGAATTTCATATGAATTTGTTAAATATTTTTGTGATCAATTAATAGACAACATAATTCCAAGAGCACAATGTAAGACTGACTGCTTACTGGGTTCTTTCACTACTGAAAGTAAAATATGTCGGAGTTCTTCATGACTCTATCTTGTATTTACGATGTTAACCAGTGCTGAGCAGCGGTCTCCCTGGAGTTTGCTACTTCAAAATAATCTTAAACAAACAAGTTAATCACAAAGAGCTCACCATTCCTCAGAGGATCAATGCAGTATTGTATATTGTTGTCAACCTTCACTCTACATTCATGGAACCCAGGTTCTCTTGTGGCATGATATTAAAGATTATATTTGAATGTACACAAAGCAAGAATGGCTCGGTTCCAAACTCAGTGCTACCTGAGGTGATGAATATCTAACCACTGGCACACATTAATTAAATGTGTGTTCTTGTTTGTAGAAACAGCTCCATGTTAACAACAGCTTTAGTTTACTCATGTAACCAAAATATGCAAAAACACTTGGGATTTTATTAGAAGCCATTTTCAGAAATTGGACAAATACTGCTTCAATTAAAAAAAAAGAACCTTTTTCCTAAACTTAGCAAATAAAATATCATGGCTTCAATAATAACAAGTTAACCCAACACGCCTGCCTATATTTGGTGAATGGTGAAAGTGTTTAAAATTTGGATCATGATGATTTTCTCAGAAAGTTCCATTTAAAAGTGATCTCTTTCTCTGCTTCTGCTAATTCTCACTTTTGTATATCCATTCACTGGAAAGAGAGATGAATGAATTGTTTTTCACAGTTGGGTTTAGAGAACTTCTCCCAGGACGACCAGTCTAAAGGACCCCAGATACAGTGAGATTTCAGTGTGGCTAATGACAGTTTACGTTCCCATAATGCAGAGCAGCAGAGCAAACAGTATATACTTCTAATGACTGTTTGTGATATTAGTAGACAACCTTCAGACACCATCCCTCCGTCTGTACGTGAAACCGTCTGCCCCTTCAGATGGATGTAAAAGATCACTCAACCACTTTTTCAAAGCAGAATAGAGGAGTTTTCCCCAGTGTCCTTGTCAATATTTATCCCTAAAACAGATTACCTGGTCATTCTCACATTGCTGTTTGTGGGATCCCGTTGTGCATAAATTAGCTGCTGCATTTCCTACATAACTACACTTCAGAAAGTACTTCAATGACTGTAAAGCACTTTGGGATGTCTGAAGGTTGTGAAAGGCGCTATAGAAATGAAAGTTCTTTCTTAACTAAGAGATGAGCAAAGAGTGAAGAATCAATATGGATATCTACAACATAAATATTAACCTGTTTATCTGAAATGGATTAATATCTTTGTCAAGATGACAGACAGCGAATGTCTGATGAACATGAGAACCATTCGCCGACTAATATGGAACCAATAGTCTTGAGGTTTATGTCTTTGAAGTGTGCTGCTGTGTATTTGGGAAAGATGCAATAACTGTGTGTCCTGGATCAAAACTCTGAAATGCATCTGAAGATAAAATGGTTCAGGTGCCAGAGAGACACAAACACTAGGAGGGAGGAGAGGCGGGGAACTGAGAGACTGAGAGAATCAATGAGCATCTGCAGCTTGAACCAACAACAATGAGAGTCAAAAAGAGAGAATGAATCAGTAAATACAGCACGATCCATAAACATGAGGGTAGCAGTGAAGAAAGGGAATAAGATTATCTTATACGGTGTCAGTCATGGCTCAGTGAGGAGCATTCTTCTCTCTGAGCCAGAGGATGTGGGTTCAAATCCAACTCCAGAGACTTTGAGCACAAAACCCAAGCTAACACTCCCAGTGACAGTACTGAGGGGGCGCTGCACTGTCGGAGGGTCAGTACTGAGGGAGTGCTGCACTGTCAGAGGGTCAGTATTGAGGGAGTGCTGCACTGTCAGAGGGTCAGTACAGAGGGAGTGCTGCACTGTCGGAGGGTCAGTATTGAGGGAGTGCTGCACTGTCAGAGGGTCAGTACAGAGGGAGTGCTGCACTGTCGGAGGGTCAGTATTGAGGGAGTGCTGCACTGTCAGAGGGTCAGTACTGAGGGAGCACTGCACTGTCAGAGGGTCAGTATTGAGGGAGTGCTGCACTGTCAGAGGGTCAGTATTGAGGGAGTGCTGCACTGTCAGAGGGTCAGTACTGAGGGAGCGTTGCACTGTTCGAGGGTCAGTATTGAGGGAGTGCTGCACTGTCAGAGGGTCAGTATTGAGGGAGTGCTGCACTGTCAGAGGGTCAGTACAGAGGGAGTGCTGCATTGTCGGAGGGTCAGTATTGAGGGAGTGCTGCACTGTCAGAGGGTCAGTACTGAGGGAGCACTGCACTGTCAGAGGGTCAGTATTGAGGGAGTGCTGCACTGTCAGAGGGTCAGTATTGAGGGAGCGCTGCACTGTCAGAGGGTCAGTACTGAGGGAGCGCTGCACTGTTCGAGGGTCAGTATTGAGGGAGTGCTGCACTGTCAGAGGGTCAGTACTGAGGGAGTGCTGCACTGTCAGAGGGTCAGTACTGAGGGAGCGCTGCACTGTTCGAGGGTCAGTACTGAGGGAGCGCTGCACTGTCAGAGGGTCAGTACTGAGGGAGCGCTGCACTGTCAGAGGGTCAGTACTGAGGGAGCGCTGCACTGTTCGAGGGTCAGTACTGAGGGAGCACTGCACTGTCAGAGGGTCAGTACCTAGAGAGCACTGCACTGTTCGAGGGTCAGTATTGAGGGAGCGCTGCACTGTCAGAGGGTCAGTACTGAGGGAGCGCTGCACTGTTCGAGGGTCAGTATTGAGGGAGTGCTGCACTGTCAGAGGGTCAGTACTGAGGGAGCGCTGCACTGTCAGAGGGTCAGTACTGAGGGAGCACTGCACTGTCAGAGGGTCAGTACTGAGGGAGCGCTGCACTGTTCGAGGGTCAGTATTGAGGGAGTGCTGCACTGTCAGAGGGTCAGTACTGAGGGAGCGCTGCACTGTCAGAGGGTCGGTACTGAGGGAGCACTGCACTGTCAGAGGGTCAGTACTGAGGGAGTGCTGCACTGTCAGAGGGTCAGTACCTAGAGAGCACTGCACTGTTCGAGGGCCAGTATTGAGGGAGTGCTGTACTGTCAGAGGGTCAGTACCTAGAGAGCACTGTACTGTTAGAGTAGCCGTACAGGGAGTGCTGTACTGTTGGAGGGCCCATCTTTCAGATGAAATGTTAAACCAAGGTCCTGTTTGCTCCAAAATAAAAGCAAAATACTGCGGATGCTGGAAATCTGAAATAAAAACAAGAAATGCTGGAACCACGCAGCAGGTCTGGCAGCATCTGTGGAAAGAGAAGCAGAGTTAACCCTTCCGAAGAAGGGTCACTGACCCGAAACGTTAACTCTGCTTCTCTTTCCACAGATGCTGCCAGACCTGCTGAGTGGTTCCAGCATTTCTTGTTTTTATCCCTGTTTGCTCCCTTGGGTAAGGGATCCCATGGAACTTTCAAAGAGAGCTCCCTGGTGTCCTGGCTCATACTTATCTTTCAAACAACAATCACAAAAACAGATTATCAGGTAATCACATTGCTGTTTGTGGGATCTTGCTGTGTACAAATGGGCTGTTGTGTTTCCTATATTATAACAGTGACTACACTTCTAAAGTACTTATACAAGGGCTATAGTAGCATAGTGATGATGTTACTTTATTGGATTAATGATCCAGAGATATGAGTTCAAATCCCACCACAGCAGCTGGGGAATTTAAATTCAATTAATTATTTAAATAAATCTGGAATAAAAAGCTGGTCTCAGTAATGGTGACCATGAAACTACCAGATTGTTGTAAAAACCCATCTGGTTCGCTAATGTCCTTTAGAGAAGGAAATCTGCCGTCCTTACCTGGTCTGGCCTACATGTGACTCCAGACCCACATCAATGTGGTTGATTCTTAACTGCCCTCTGAAATGGCCCAGCAAGACACTGAGTTGTATTCATGAAGACTGCTCACCACCACCTTCTCGAGGGCAATTCAGGGTGTCATTTACACCCACATCTTGTGACTGAATAATAATAGCAGTGTTTTGGGATGTCCTGAGATTGTGAAAGGCGTTATAGAAATACACACTTTTCTTTCTTAACAAAGAGAGCAGCAGAGAATTGAGAATTAAGTCATAAGGAAATAGAGGTGAAAACAAACTATGAGAGGAGCAGAGAACTGAGTCAAAGGGAGAAACAAAGAGTAACATCAGTTGGAGCCATGAAGACTATGTGGAGTAGAGAACAGAGAGGACACAGAGAGAATCACAGTGGCGCAGTGGTTAGCACCGCAGCCTCACAGCTCCAGGGACCCGGGTTCGATTCCGGGTACTGCCTGTGTGGAGTTTGCAAGTTCTCCCTGTGTCTGCGTGGGTTTTCTCCGGGTGCTCCGGTTTCCTCCCACAAGCCAAAAGACTTGCAGGTTGATAGGTAAATTGGCCATTATAAATTGTCACTAGTATAGGTAGGTGGTAGGGAAATATAGGGACAGGTGGGGATGTTTGTTGGGAATATGGGATTAGTGTAGGATTAGTATAAAAAAAATGGGTGGTTGATGTTCGGCACAGACTCGGTTGGCCGAAGGGCCTGTTTCAGTGCTGTATCTCTAATCTAATCTAAAAAAATAATTGCAGCTGGAAACACAAAGACTGAGAGTAGAGAACGAAGAAGATAAAAGAAGAGTAACTGTACTCCTGAGTGCAACCAACAATCGATTTCAATCTTACCTTTTTGGCAGATATTCTGAAATTTCTGGTGGATGTTGTGTTTTGTGTTGGGGGAGGGATTTGTATTGGAGAGGGTGGGATTTGTTCTGGGGGTGGGGTTTGTTTTTTTAAAGATACAGCACTGAAACAGGCCCTTCGGCCCACCGAGTCTGTGCCGACCATCAACCACCCATTTATACTAATCCTACACTAATTCCATATTCCTACCACATCCCCACCTATCCCTATATTCCCCTACCACCTACCTATACTAGGGGCAATTTATAACGGCCAATTTACCTATCAACCTGCAAGTCTTTGGCATGTGGGAGGAAACCGGAGCACCCGGAGGAAACCCACGCAGACACAGGGAGAACTTGCAAACTCCACACAGGCAGTACCCAGAATTGAACCCGGGTCGCTGGAGCTGTGAGGCTGCGGTGCTAACCACTGCGCCGCCCTTGGGGAGGGATTTGTGTTGGGGGTGGGGTTTGTGTTGGGGGTGGGGTTTATTTTAGGGGTGGTGTTTGTTTTAGGGGTGGGGTTTGTGTTGGAAAGGGTGGGGTTTCTGTCCTTTTCTCTCTGTGCCTATGTACTAAGCACCTGTAGCATTAGTTAAAAAGCCTTTCTTCCTCCTCCACTCCCACCATCTCCAATATATTTTTACTTCCCTTTCATTTCATTTTCTCCTAGGCTACTTGCAGCAGAGTCCAGTAGATTAATAATTAATTCCTGGAGATTCCTGGACAATTTAAGAGGTTTGATGGCCCTAAGCATAGAACGTGACAACACTGAAGAATGGATTGGATGGGTGGTTGAAGCGATATAGGAAGATGGTGAGTACATTGGATTAGTTTTTTTTTTAGATTAGAGATACAGCACTGAAACAGGCCCTTCGGCCCACTGAGTCTGTGCCGAACATCAACCACCCATTAGGATACTGATTATGTCCGGGATAAACACCAGTGTTGACTAGTTGGGTAAATGGGCTGCTTTCATGTTGTCATTTCTCTGCCAATCTATGTAACATAATATACTGACTTTATATTATTGCATGATTAATTTTAACAGATAAATTTCTTAGTAAAATGCAAATAAGGCTTAATTGATTATGTAACTGGAAAATTGAGGAAAAGCAAAACATAAAATATAAATATTTGGTAAAGCCCTTGCTGTGTGTCAAATGGACAATGAAATAAACAAGAATTTAGTTGAATGTGGAGACATGACAGCAAGTGAGACATTCTCCACTGAACTTAGAACCTTGTGTTTTTATTTGATTTACTTCATAACAAAAATGAATTTCTTGATTCTTTATGAGAAGACAAGATTGTGAAGTGAGAATGATTGAACAAAGCAAAATTTATAAATGTCGCACTTCAATTAAAGCAGTCCAAGGTTACTAAACTCTGGCTACATTCATGCCCAATAATACATTGTGACAGGGGTTGTATAATCTTCAGAACATTGCTTTTCTTGTGACCTCCTTAGCACCAGCTGCTTTGTATAATGAGACACAGGCACAAGCTGACTCGAAGATCCACAAATAGATTTCAGTCTATACTGACGAATATTTGAAATGTAAAAGATTTTAAGAAAGTAAAGCGGGGCGTAGGGCAAGAGATAACAAAAGAGAAGGTGTTGATAGGACAAGGTCACAGAGAATAACTGACCAGAAGGTCATGGAACAAAGGCAAAAGGTATGTTAATGGTGTGCTGAAAGACAAAGTGTTAGTCCAGAGAGGGTGTCAATTGACTGTAAAGCACAAAGCACTCCAAGCACAACCATTAAAAAAACAGAAACAGTGGGTAGACACACTTTCTACTGTACCTACCCACTGTTCCTGTTTTAAAAAATTTTTTTTTTATTGCTTTACTTGCTTAAAATCTTTTACATTTCTAATATTTGTCAGTTCTGATGAAGGGTCACTGACCTGAAACGTTAACTCTGCTTCTCTCTCCAGAGATGCTGCCAGACCTGCTGAGTATTTCCAGCATTTCATGTTTTTATTTCAGATTTCCAGCATCTGCAGTATTTTGCTTTTATATTAGATTTCAGTCTCGTTCAGCCTTCAGGAAACATACCGTTTAGAAAATGTTTTCCCAGGATTACAAAGGAAGTGCAGGCAGTGACTAAAACAATCCCTTGTGCTGCATCCGTCTGCCAACTCATTGTCAAATTGTGGATGCTTTTTAATTGCTCTGATAGTAATTAAAAAATATTGGAAGAAAATCCCAAACAGTGTAGGTGCGAGAACACAGCCCTGTTTCACGCCACTCAGGATAGGAAAGGGGTCTGATGAGGCACCGCTGTGCTGAATTGTGCCTTTCATATTGTCATGGAATGAGGTGATGATACTTAGTAGCTTTGGTGGACATCCGATCTTTTCTAGTCGTCTGAAGAGACCACGTCTGCTGACAAGGTCAAAGACTTTGGTGAGATCAATGAAAGCAATGTAGAGGGGCATCTGTTGTTCGCGGAATTTCTCCTGTAGCTGGCGAAGGGAGAACAACATGTCAATGGTCGATCTCTCTGCCCGAAAGCCACACTGTGCCTCAGGGTAGACACGCTCAGCCAGCTTCTGGAGTCTGTTTAAAACAACTCGAGCCAAGACTTTCCCCACTATGCTGAGCAGGGAGATTCCACGGTAGTTGTTGCAGTCACCACGGTCACCCTTGTTCTTATAGAGGGTGATGATATTGGCATCGTGCATGTCCTGAGGTACTGCTCCCTCATCCCAGCACAGGCAAAGCAGTTCATAGAGTGCTGAGAGTATAGCAGGCTTGGCACTCTTGATTATTTCAGAGGTAATGCCGTCCTTTCCAGGGGCTTTTCCACTGGCTAGAGAATCAATGGCATCACTGAGTTCCGATTTTGTTGGCTGTTCGTCCAGCTCATCCATGACTGGCAGAGACTGGGCTGCATTGAGGGCGGTATCAGTGACAATATTTTCCCTGGAGTACAGTTCTAGGTAGTGCTCCACCCAGCAGTCCATTTGCTTGCGTTGGTCAGTGATTGTTTCCCCTGATTTAGACTTGAGGGGGGCGATCTTCTTGATGGTGGGCCCAAAAGCTCTCTTAATGCCATCATACATTCCTCTGATGTTTCCGGTGTCGGAGGCCAGCTGAATACGACTGCATAGGTGTTGCCAGTAGTCATTTGCACAGCGCCTGGCTGTTCTTTGTGTAGCGCTTCTGGCTATTTTCAGTGCTACGGATGTTAACTCGGTGGGGGCTTTCTTGTAGTTCAACAGTGCAATGCGCTTAGCGGCTATGACAGGTTCCAGCTCTTCAAAGTGAGATTGAAACCAGTCTGCATTCTGCTTCTCACGTTTGCCAAAGGTGGTCATTGCTGAGTCATAGATGGCATCTCTGATGTGGGCCCACTTGGTCTCTGCATCCCCTGTGGGACTGTTTTGAAGGGCTTTTTCAGGTGAATATCGAAACTTATGTAACAGCTGTGGATAAGAAATGGTAAACCCTTTACCTGATCGATTACTAGACCAAACAACAGTTCAGCCCACTTTCCTGTGAACAACTCGATCCAATTCGCAGCTGCTGCTCTCAAGCTTTCCTTATAACACCAGCACATTTGGAAAAATCATTTGCCTACAGGATAAAGGAAACAATATACACAACAAAGGAATATGGGATTAGTGTAGGATTAGTATAAAATGGGTGGTTGATGGTCGGCACAGACACGGTGGGCCGAAGGGCCTGTTTCAGTGCTGTATCTCTAAAACATTGTAATTCCAAACAGGACAGTCCTCATTGTGTCACAGTAATGGCTAAACCACCAGACTGAGTTTTTGATATCTTAATAATGTACTTGGCATTCAACTGAGCAGTAAAAAGTTAAATGTTTTTGCATATCAATTGCTTCCAAATGTATTTTCCATGAGATTTAGGTGTGGAACATTAGCCTAAAATCCAAGAATTCCAGTGGATTGATGAGTCATGATTCAATGCTGACAAAAGTAATGCTAGTTACCTTTTATACTGCAATGCTCTTCACAAGCTTAATACTCTGTAAAATGCTTGCAGTGTTACCCTCACTGGTGGAGCAGGCTCGAGGGGCCGGATGGCCTACTCCTGCTCCTAGTTCTTATGTTTAACCCTTCACTGCAATTTGGTAACGATTGCACAGCCCCCAGTGATCCAGCATCTTTCTGGGGAGTTCTGTGTACCATTGTGAAACTGTCATTATCAAATGTTTATAGTTGACTGCAAGAAGTGAGTCATCACAACTCAAGTTAACACTTTACTGCAAATGAGGCATTAAACCGAGGCCACATCTGCCTTTTCTGATTGAGGTCAGCATTAAAGATCACATGATTCACCAAAAGAGCAGGGAATTCTCCAAATTCTAATCAGGACTGTAAAGAGATAACAAATTGTCGAGGTGGATCTGGAATTATTTTATCATTGGAAGGCAGATGTCAATGATAAATCAAAATGCTCTTGCTGGCAAAGAACAGAACTGGGTGTCTGTAAATGCTGTTACATTTGTTGATGATACAAAGGTTATTGGGTAGATAATGAGTGGAAAGCAGATTGACTACCTTCAGAGAGACTGGGATCAATTATGTAGATTGCCTGAGCTTTGGTAGATCAATTTTGAACAGGTAACAGTGAACTCTCACTGACAGAAACTGAAAAGGAAAAAGAACATTGAATTTTACAACACCAAAGGAGAGCATTTGGCCCAGCTCACCTGTACTGGATCTCTGAAACAGCTTATACTTACAGTTCATCCTATACTTTCCAAGTATTTAGTCAATGCTCAACATTAGGTACAATAGCTAAGAAATTCCTTAATCCCATTTACACTGAAATTTACACTAATTTCTATGCTGATCTTGCCAATGGGATCGTATTCCCAAGTTTCCTGCAGAGTTTATTCCATGAACTGTGCTCTAACTAATGATTTCTGAGATTATTAGCATTCTGCTTTTATACTTCAGGCAGTTGTGGCTGTCAGTTTTCACACAGAAAGATCCTACAAATGGCAAATAAATTGAACGACCAGTTATAAAAGCCAGAATTCCATATGCTTTTGTTTTAAAAAAAACATCGTTTTGTGAATTTGTCCTCCGACAAATTTCCTCACAAGAAACAGTGGAACCACAGAAAAAGTATAGCACAGAAGGAGGCCATTCAGCCCATCGTGTCTGCACCGGCCGAAAAAACTAGCTGCCAATCTAATCCCACCTTCCAGCACCTGGTCCATAGCCTTGCCGGTTACAGCACTTCAGGTGCATGTCCAGGTACCTTTTCAAACAATTGAGCGTTTCTGCCTCCACCACCATTCCTGGCAGTGAATTCTAGACACTCACCACCCTCTGGGTGAAAACGTTTTTCCTCATGCCCCCTCTAATCCTTCTACCAATCACCTTAAATCGGTGCCCCCTGGTAATTGACCTCTCCGTGAGGGGAAACAGGTCCTTCCTGTCTACTCTATCTAGGCCCCTCATCATTTTGTACATCTCAATTAAGTCACCCCACAGCCTCCTCTGTTCTTAGGAAAACAACCCTATCCGATCTTTCCTCAAAGCTGCAACTTTCAAGCCCTGGCAACATTCTTGTAAATCTCCTCTGCACTCTCTCCAGAGCAATTAGGTCCTTCCTGTAATGTGGTGACCAGAACTGTACGCAATACTCCAGCTGTGGCCTAACCAGCGTTTTATACAGTTCCAGCATAACATCCCTGCTTTTGAATTCTATACCTCGGCCAATAAAGGAAAGCATTCCATATGCCTTCTTCACCACTCTATCCACCTGTCCTGCCACCTTCAGGGACCTGTGGACATGCATTCCAAGGTCTCTCACTTCTTCTACCCCTCTCAATATCCTCCCGTTTATTGTGTATTCCCTCACTTTATTTGCCCTCCCCAAATGCATTACCTCACACTTCTCCGGATTGAATTCCATTTGCCACTTTTCTGCCCATCTAACCAAACCATTGATATAATTCTGGAGTCGACCGCTATCCTCTTCACTATTAACTACACGGCCAATTTTTGTGTCATCAGCAAATTTCCCAATCATGCCTCCCACATTTAAGTCCAAATCATTAAGTAGCACACCATAGTTAAACCGAAAAGGTTCAGGAAACTCCCAGCCACATTTGAACTGTGGTTGAACCAATATTGTGAGGTTATTATTATCTCCTTGCTTTTGTACTCCAGGCAGGTGCAACAGTCAGTTGCACACAGCAAGATCCCATAAAAGTGCAAATTAGTTGAATAACCAGTTACCTGATCCAAGATCTATATGTTGTTTTTCCATGAAAAAGCTACATTAATTTGCCTTCCGACTAAATTTAAAAGAAATTCAGGATCCGAGAGGAATGTTCTCCTGAATTTATTTTGATATGGAGACACTGGTGTTGGCAATGGGGGAGCAGGAGGACAGAGTGGCTGACAGAAATCGATCATTGTGCACAGGCAGCACAGTGTCATCTAATCATCAACTCACTATGTAACAATGTGTAAAACATGTACAGGAGGTGGACACACACAGGATGACAGCAGCTCATCAAGGGTACTGGTCACAGTCATTCTGCGGCTGGTTGTGACTTTGGACTGCATAGAGAAAAGGAGACTTGCATTTCTATAGCACCTTCCATGACCTCAGGAAGTCCCAAAGTGCTTTACAGGCAGTAAGGCACTTGTTGAAGTGTAATCACTGTTGTAATGTGGGAAATGTGCAAGCCAATTTGTGCACAGCAAGATCCCACATACAGCAATAACCAGATAATCTGTTTTCGTGATGTTGGTTGATGGATAAATATTGGCCAGAATCCTGGAGAGAATCCTCCAGCTCCTCTTCAAATAGTGACCATCAGATCTTATACATCTACCCAAGAGGGCAGACAGTTTAATGTCTCATCTGAAAGATTAGTAACAGCTGATAAGACCTTGGGAAAACCTCCCTAGCTGTTGGTCTGGTCGTTAACTCTTACCAATAGTCAAAGCATAATTCTTTTGGGCCTCCTTATCTCGAGAGACAATGGATACGCGCCTGGAGGTGGTCAGTGGTTTGTGAAGCAGCGCCTGGAGTGGCTATAAAGGCCAATTCTGGAGTGACAGGCTCTTCCACAGGTGCTGCAGAGAAATTTGTTTGTTGGGGCTGTTGCACAATTGGCTCTCCCCTTGCGCCTCTGTCTTTTTTCCTGCCAACTACTAAGTCTCTTCGACTCGCCACAATTTAGCCCTGTCTTTATGGCTGCCCGCCAGCTCTGGCGAATGCTGGCAACTGACTCCCACGACTTGTGATCAATGTCACACGATTTCATGTCGCGTTTGCAGACGTCTTTATAACGGAGACATGGACGGCCGGTGGGTCTGATACCAGTGGCGAGCTCGCTGTACAATGTGTCTTTGGGGATCCTGCCATCTTCCATGCGGCTCACATGGCCAAGCCATCTCAAGCGCCGCTGACTCAGTAGTGTGTATAAGCTGGGGATGTTGGCCGCTTCAAGGACTTCTGTGTTGGAGATATAGTCCTGCCACCTGATGCCAAGTATTCTCCGAAGGCAGCGAAGATGGAATGAATTGAGACGTCGCTCTTGGCTGGCATACGTTGTCCAGGCCTCGCTGCCGTAGAGCAAGGTACTGAGGACACAGGCCTGATACACTCGGACTTTTGTGTTCCGTGTCAGTGCGCCATTTTCCCACACTCTCTTGGCCAGTCTGAACATAGCAGTGGAAGCCTTACCCATGCGCTTGTTGATTTCTGCATCTAGAGACAGGTTACTGGTGATAGTTGAGCCTAGGTAGGTGAACTCTTGAACCACTTCCAGAGCGTGGTCGCCAATATTGATGGATGGAGCATTTCTGACATCCTGCCCCATGATGTTCGTTTTCTTGAGGCTGATGGTTAGGCCAAATTCATTGCAGGCAGACGCAAACCTGTCGATGAGACTCTGCAGGCATTCTTCAGTGTGAGATGTTAAAGCAGCATCGTCAGCAAAGAGGAGTTCTCTGATGAGGACTTTCCGTACTTTGGACTTCGCTCTTAGACGGGCAAGGTTGAACAACCTGCCCCCTGATCTTGTGTGGAGGAAAATTCCTTCTTCAGAGGATTTGAACGCATGTGAAAGCAGCAGGGAGAAGAAAATCCCAAAAAGTGTGGGTGCGAGAACACAGCCCTGTTTCACACCACTCAGGATAGGAAAGGGCATAATATAAATGCACAAATAAACGTTTTTGGAGGATCGAATGTCAGACACAACTGGATAAACGTATTGTGCAAATTCAGAGGATGCTCTGTGCCGATATAGTTTGTGTGTAATGTGACATGAGGTGATGTTACAGATTCTACTGTATAGAGCATGAGGCTGCCATGTAACATGAACTGCTACATTCAAATAGACTCGGGGCCTTTTCCCCAGATTTAACTGCAGTTGATTTTCAAAACAACAGTTGTAGAAGAAACACAAGAACTAGCAGAAGTAGACCATATGACCCATCGAGCCTGCTCTGCCATTCAAGATGATCATGACTGATCTCAGGCTTCAATTCCACTTTCCTGCCTGCTCCCCCTATCCCTTGATTCCCTGCGAGACCAAAAATCTGTCCATCTCAGCCTTAAATATATTCAACGATGGAGCATCCACAATCCTCTGGGGTAGAGAATTCCAAAGATTCACAACCCTTTGAGTGGTAATTTCTCCTCATCTCAGTCCTGAACGGGAGCACAAGCATCAGGACAAGTCCAGGGATGATGATGTGTCTTTCATTGGTGCTGTAGATGAATCGCAGTAAAATGAATTCCATTGTTCCATTCTGTTCCCCTTTTGACATCTTGTTATGAATTTGAACTCTACAATAAAATAAAATAATGAGAATCCTACTTTTATCCTGTTCCAAGCCCTATCCTCCGATGAGTTGCTCTTGTTCCTTTAAGAGTAACTGCACTACTGTTAATATTTAGACTTAAAAAAGAACTTCAAAAATATATGTGGGCACATTGGATCAGGGTAACAACTTGCAGTGAAACTTCTGTGTAATTAATCTGCATTAACACCATTTTATTTAGCAATTAGCAAAGTTAAGCTTGTTAGCAGCCTCTTATCCTGAGACTGTGTCCCTGTGTTCTAGATTCCCTGACCAGTGGGAACAATCTCAGCTTCTACCCCATCAAGCCCTTTCAGAATCTTGTATGTCTCAATTAGATCCCCTCTCATTCTTCTAAACTCCAAAGAATATAGGCCCAATTTACTCAGCCTCTCATCATAGGACAATCCCCTCATCCCAGGGACCAATTTAGTAAATCTTCACTGCACTGCCTCCAGTGCAAGTATATCCTTTCTTAAATGTGGAGACCAAAACTGCACACAGTATTCCACGTGTGGTCTCACCAAAGCACTGCACAATTTTAGTAAAATTTCTTTATTCCTGTACTCCAATCCCCTTGCAATAAAGGCCAACATGCCATTTGCCTTCCTAATAGCCTGCTGCACCTGCATGTTAACTTTGTGTGTTCCTTGTACGAGTACCCCAAGTCTCTCTGAACTTCAAAGATGTTACATGTTAAAGCAAATTGAACCCCTTCCCTCTGCTAAAAAACCCCATCTGACTTCAATTGTGAATTTTGCATATGTGGACATGGATTGAGAAAGCTCCATCAACAGAGGCTGCTAACAAACTTAACTTTGATAATTGCTAAATCCTCTACAGCCATTACAAAAACACTTTCCTGATAATAAAATGGTGTTAATGCAGATTAATTAGTTAATTACACAGAAGTTTCATTGCCAGGTGTTACCCTGATCCAGTGTGCCCACGTTTATTTTTAAAGTTCTTTTTTAAGTCTAGTTATTGCAGTAGTGGAATTAAAAGCTAGTCTAATGATGGCCATGAAACCATTGTCAATTGTTGCAAAAACCCATCTGGTTCACTAATGTCCTTTCGGGAAGGAAATCTGCCGTCCTTACCTGGTCCGGCCTACATGTGACTCCAGACCCACAGCAATGTGGTTAACTCGTACATGCCCTCTGAAATGGCCTAGCAAGCCACTCAGTTCAAGGCAATTAGGGATGGACAACAAATGCTGGCCTTGCCAGCAATGCCCACATCCCATGAAAGAATAAAAAAGGACCAAAACTGCATGCTAAATCGCTCCACTTATGGAGCATTACCAGGCAGGAGCACATAGTGGGAATGGGGATGTGTGCCCAATATGCAATTCCAGTACGACAAGCTCCATGCTGGTAGTACAGATTTGTAGTAATATCCCCCGTAATCTCACTCATTAAGTGATTCCTGGTGTTATTTAAGACAAAGAGGCATGTTGCAAATATTTGATTTGCCAACCCTTCTATCAAAAACTTTCCTGCATGCAAACATTTGGTGGAGATGAGGGTGATTTTTGCAAAAGTGTACAAACAGGTAGTAAATGGTTGCTGTGCTAATCAGACAAGCCTGTTTGAAAGTCTGGATTTAACACACAATTCTCCCTGTCTGGAGAGTCTAGAACACGGGTTGACTGTCTCAGGATAAGGGGTCGATCATTTAGGACTGAGATGCGCAGAATATCTTCACTTGGAAGGTTGTGAATCTTTGGAATTTTCTACCCCAGAGAGCTATGGACATTCAGATAATGCGTATATTCAAGACTAAGATCAATAGGTTTTTGGACACTGAAGGAAACAAGGGTTATGGGATTGGAAATTTGAGTTGATGCAGTTCAGTCATGATCTTATTGAACGACAGAGCAGGTTCGAGCGGCCAAATGGCCTATTCCTGTTCCTATTTCCTACGTTCAATAGACACTCAGATGTTGCTACAATGATGTGTTTAAACATAACATATCCAATTAATAGAAACGGAACCTAGACTGGAGCTCCGTAACTTCACTTATAACTTTGTAGTTTCCCTATTTTGTCTCTTCTTAGCTTATCTCTTCTTTCAATTTTATTTTGCCTTATTTATCACAGTGAGACAGAGGAATGTTTCAGCTCCTTGCTAAATCTGCATGTTTTCTGTGCAATATATTTAACTGTTTAATAAAGGAACAATTTCAAATTTATTGTGGAATCCATTGTGATTTACTAATTGTACAATGCCAGCTTATTTGCATCCACAGCAAAAAGGAGTTCATTCTGTAACCTACTCTGACATTTTTCAACATGAAAGCACTATATAAGTGCAAATATTGAACATTGTGTGTACTTCAGGCGTAGTTCAAACTGTGCCCAAGGGACAGTTACATCCACTGAATGAAGGGATCGGCTCCTTGAAGCTCAGATCACTCAATCCTGTTTGTGTTTATATTTCTTAGTCAATAACAACTTGAATTTGTATAGCGCCTTTACAATAACAACTTGGTCAGAGTCCTTATGGCAGAGGAGGCCATTCAGCCCATTGAATTCATGCTAGCTCTCTGTACAGGAAGCCAATCAGTCCCATACCCCTGCCCTATCCCTGTAGCCCTGCGGATCTATTTTCCTTAAGTGCCCATCCAATTTCCTTTAGAAATAATTCATCGTCTCCGCTTCCACCATCCTCGTAGGCAGAGAGTTCCAGGTCATTACCACTTGCTGCATAAGTTAGTTCTTTCCCCTGCACATGCCTCCTGCATCTCTTGCCCAAAATCTTAAATCTGTGTCCCCTGGTCCTTGTACTATCAGCTAATAGGAACAGCTTTTCTTTATTGACCTGATCTAAACCTGTCACAATCTTGTACACCTCTGTCAAATCTCCCCTCAATCTCTTTTGCTCCAAGGAGGAGAGCCCCAGTTTCTCCAACCTGACCTTGTAACTAAAGATCTCATTTAAACATACAAAATTCTTACAGGGCATGACAGGATAGATGTAGGAAGATTGCTGAGTCTAGAACCAGGGGACGCAGTCTCAGAACAAGGGGTAGGCCATTTAGAACTGAGATGAGGAGGAATTTCTTCACTCAGAGGGTGGCGAGTCTTTGTAATTTTCTGCCCCAGAGGGCTGTGAAGACTCAGTCATTGAGTATGTTCAAGACTGAGATCAAACTATTTCTACATGTTAAAAATATCAAGGGACATGGGGATAGCGCAAGAAAATGGTGTTGAAGTAGACTGGCCATGATCTCATTGAACGGCGGAGCGGGCTCGAAGGGTTAAATGGCCTACTGCTGCTCCTATTTCTTATGTTCAAAGGACCCTCTCATCCATCCTGAAGCGTGGTGACCAGAACTGGACGCAATACTCTAGATATGGCTTAACCAGAGCTTAATCCAGGTTCAGCAAAGCTTCTCTGCTTCTGTATTCAATACCTCTATTTATGAAGCCCAAGATCCCATATGCTTTTGCTAACTACTCTCTCAATATGTCCTGCTACCTTCAAAGATCTATGCACACAAACCCATAGTGTCCTCTGTCCCTGTACATGCTTTAGAACTTGGCCATTAATTCTATATTGCCTCCCCTATCCCTTCTGCCAAAATGTATCACCTCTTACTTCTCTGTATTAAATTTCATCTGCCACTTGTCTGCCCATTCCCATTCTGCTAGCCTATCAATGTCCTGTTGCAGTCAATTGGTATCATCCTCACTTTCTGCCACACCTCCAAGTTTGGTATCAGCAAATTTTGACATTTTATTCTGTCTTCCAATATCCAAGTCATTTAGATGCATCAAAAATACAGTGGTCCTAGCACTAACCTTTGGGGAACACCACTGTCTACCATGCTCCAGTCTGAAAAACAACCATTTACCATGATAATAAAAGCAAAATACTGCGGATGCTGGAAATCTGAAATAAAAACAAGAAACGCTGGGACCACTCAGCAGGTCTGGCAGCATCTGTGGAAAGAGAAGCAGAGTTAACGTTTCGGGTCAGTTCCGAAGAAGGGTCACTGACCCGAAATGTTAACTCTGCTTCTCTTTCCACAGATGTTGCCAGACCCGCTGAGTGGTTCCAGCATTTCTTGTTTTTATAACCATTTACCATGACTGTTTTCTGTCCTTAAGCCATTTTTAAAATCCAAGCGGACACTGATTGTCAATTTTGTTAACCAGCCTTTTATGTGATACTTTTTCAAACAGTTTCTTAAAATCCATACGGACTACATCCATTGTTCCCGTCATCAATTTTCTCTGTTACTTCATCAAAAAATTCAATTAATCAAGCATGATCTGCCTTTTACAAAACGATGCTGGCTCTCCTTAATGAACTCAAACCTCTTCAAGTGCCTGTTGATTTTTTCCCCGATTGTTTCTAAAACTTTACCCACCACTGATGTTAAACTGACCGACCTGTAGTTACAAGGAATGTCCTTACACCCTATCTTGAATAAGAGTGTCACATTTGTCACTCTCCAATCCTCTGCATCTCCCTGTATCTATGGAAGATTGCAAGCTCTTCCACTATCTCCACTCCCACTTCCTGTAGCAACCTGGGATACAAGCCATCTGGACCAGGTGACTTAGCCATTGTAAACGTAGCCAGGCTTTCCAGTACATTCTGCCTATTAATTTCCATCCCATCCGTTACCTCCACCGCATTTATATAACATGGTAAAACACCTGAAGGTGCTTCACAGGAATATTAACAAACAAAATTTGACACTGAACCACATAAGGAGATATTAGTTTAAGGAGATACGGTCAGAGGTAGGTTTTAAGGAGAAACTTGAGGAGAGAAAGAGAGGCGGAGAGGTTTAGGGAGGGAATTCCAGAGCTTAGGGCCCAGGCAGCTGAAGGCACGGCCGCCAATGGTGAAATGATTAAAATCGGGGATGCACAGGCGGCCAGAATTGGAAGATACCGTGGAGAACTGTAGGTGCTTTAGGTGCTTACGGAGAGTGTTACCTGTTTCAATTCGATGCCTGAGGTGTTTGTAAAGTGCTGTTGCCTCATTGGTGAATGAATCCTGAATCAGAACACAAAGATCTTTTAGGATAAGCAACCCGATTTATACAATTTGCCAGGAACATGAATTAAAACCTTGAGGCTCAATGGTACAAACTAAAGATAAAAAAAAATCCCTGCCCCATTGTTTAGTTAAATGTTTTAATTCTAAGTAGCTCAACATGCATCAATTAGTCCTTATTAAAAAGCAAACACTTTTTGCATCTACCAGTGAACTCTTGTTATACAAGGGAGTCCAAGGGTATAGATAAATCTCAGGAAGAATGTGACAAATACAAGACCTGCAAAACTTACAGAATGCATGCGTGATTACCAAATGAATTTCAGTATAGAAAAACATGATGCAATGCATTTTGTTAGGAAGGATACGGAGGCCACATACTGCTTGGATAATTAGTCTAAATGGAGTAGAGAAACCAAGGGATCGAAGGGCACAGATTCACAAATCACTAAAAGTAGAAACACAGGGTACAAGGTCATAAAAAGCAAACAAAGCACTAAGGTTAATTTCTGGAGGGATAGATTTGAAAAGGAGAGAAGTTAAACTTGTACAGAAACTTAGTTAGACGACACTGAGTACTGTGAACAGTTTTAGTCTCCAAATTACAAAAAGGATAAAGAGGCACTGAAGAAGGTGCAAATAAGATTTGCAAGTGTTATGAACACTGGACCTTGCAACATGATGAAGTTTTAAAAACTGTGATTTTTAAAAGTTCAAGATGGCATCCAGAAAGTCAGGTGACCTCACCTCCACTCAGTGAAAGGTTACCAGGACAACAGAGGACACAAATCAAAGATTTTCTTCTGAAAAACAGAGACTGCAGGGAGAATACCTGAAGAAGAATGGGGTTCTCCCTCCCAGACTTTCAGGTCGGGAGTGTCCGGAGAAGTGAGGGAACATTGATTTTAAAATTGTCTGGGAGATCCAACCCATTACAACTGGGAGAAGTTTGGGACTTTCAACTGCAAAGGATTTCACCATCAAAAAGGACTGTGTAACATATAAGTGTGGTGTGAGGTTTTCAAGCATTTTAATAAGCAAACACCTTTCTTTGTAATTTGGGGTATCAGCTACTTACAAAGTGCTATTCAGTTAATTGGAGATTTATTTTGGTTCAGTTATGTCTTAAAATGTGAAATTGTGCTTAATTCCATGATTCTTCTGTAATTCTTGCAATATCTCATATTTTTCATGTTAACTATCTCACTGAGGTTGTAACAAATGGATGACACTAGAACTGAGGGTTTGTAACTATCAGGAGAGACTGAACAGGCTGGGTCTCTTTTCTCTAGAAAAAGGGAAAAGTGAGGGGTGACCTGATAGAGGTCTTTAAAATTATGAAATGGTTTGACAGGGTAGACATAGAGATGCTTTCACTTGTGGGAGAGTCTGAGACTAAAGATCATAAATATAAGATAGTCATTAATAAATCCAATAGGGAATTCAGGAGAAACTTCTTCACCCAGAGAGTGGTGAGAATGGAGAACTCGCTACCACAAGCAGTAATTGAGTTGAATAGTGTAGATGTGTTTAAGGGGACGCTAAACGCACAAAGAAAGAAATATAAAACTCTGTTGATAGGATGAGATGAAGAGGGGCGGGAGGAGACCGGTGAAAGCATAAACATTAGCATGGACCAGTTGGACCGTGTGGCCTGTAATAAATTTTTGATATCCGAAAATGATTCAACAGTGGCACTACCAGCCACTCGACCCGGTCTCAACCCACCTCCTCCCACTGCTCAATGACTTACCAGATCATGATCATCATTCATGCTGAAAGACCTATATGCTTAGTTGTTAGTGATCCTGACAGCAGACTTATTCATTAACACTCACAAAAGACAAAAGCTATCAATGTAACCATGACAACCATGGGTAGCTCAATCATCTTCCCTAATTTAAAAATGACATTCTTTAACCTGGCCCAAAAACAATGAGTAAAATACGTAGACAAAAATCCCAATATGATTAAATACTACACACAGTAGGCAAAGTTAATCATCGTGTCTAGACAGTTTCTATCAGCACTTTGCCCTCTTTATTTCCTGTTATGATTTCAGATTGATGCTACTCTCAAACTGATAACATGCGATTGCTGAAAGTAGCAATTTCAACAAAAATTTACAGAATTGTCAGTGTTGGGAATGTCCCAGAATATCTTCCTTAAAAAAAAACCTTGATTTTGCAGTTCAGACAGATATATATTCTTCTTCCCCTTCTTTGGCCTCCTTGTCTCGGGAGACAATGGGTAAGCGCCTGGAGGTGGTCAGTGGTTTGTGGAGCAGCGCCTGGAGTGGCTATAAAGGCCAATTCTAGAGTGACAGGCTCTTCCACAGGTGCTGCAGAAAAATTTGATTGTCGGGGCTGTTACACAGTTGGCTTTCCCCTTGCGCTTCTGTCTTTTTTCCTGCCAATTGCTAAGTCTCTTTGACTCGCCACATTTTAGCCCCGCCTTTAGGGCTGCCCGCCAGCGAACGCTGGCAACTGACTCCCACGACTTGTGATCAATGTCACAGGACTTCATGTCGTGTTTGCAGACGTCTTTAAAGCGGAGATATGGACGGCCGGTGGGTCTGATACCAGTGACGAGCTCGTTGTACAATGTATCTTTGGGGATCCTGCCATCTTCCATGGGGCTCACATGGCCAAGCCATCTCAAGCGCCGCTGACTCAGTAGTGTGTATAAGCTGGGGATGTTGGCCACCTCGAGGACTTCTGTGTTGGAGATACGGTCCTGCCACCTGATGCCAAGTATTCTCCGGAGGCAGCGAAGATGGAATGAATTGAGACGTCGCTCTTGGCTGACATACATTGTCCAGGCCTCGCTGCCATACAGCAAGGTACTGAGGACACAGGCTTGATACACGCGGACCTTTGTGTTCAGTGTCAGTGCGCCATTTTCCCACACTCTCTTGGCCAGTCTGGACAGAGCAGTGGAAGCCTTTCCCATGCGCTTGTTGATTTCTGTATCTAGAGACAGGTTACTGGTGATAGTTGAGCCTAGGTAGGTGAACTCTTGAACCACTTCCAGAGCGTGGTCACCAATATTGATGGATGGAGCATTTCTGACGTCCTGCCCCATGATGTTCGTTTTCTTGAGGCTGATGGTTAGGCCAAATTCATTGCAGGCAGCCGCAATCCTGTTGATAAGACTCTGCAGGCACTCTTCAGTGTGAGATGTTAAAGCAGCATCGTCAGCAAAGAGGAGTTCCCTGATGAGGACTTTCCGTACTTTGGACTTTGCTCTTAGATGTGCAAGGTTGAACAACCTGCCTCCAGATCTTGTGGAGGAAAACTCCTTCTTCAGAAGACTTGAACGCATGTGAAAGCAGCAGGGAGAAGAAAATCCCAAAAAGTGTGGGTGCGAGAACACAGCCCTGTTTCACGCCACTCAGGATAGGAAAGGGGTCTACATACAGATACGCATATATATATATATATATATATAATATATATATATATATATATATTATATATATTTTCACACACATGCAGACATTCCTAGAAGTTGAATTCATATTGTAGCTCAGGATGTCCCAAAATGCTTTACAACCAATTAAGTACTTTTGAACTTTAGTCAGTTATAATATAGGAAGTGCAGCAGCCATTTTGCACACAGCAAGCTCCCACAAACAGCAATGTGAGAACAATTGGATAATTTGTTTCTTAGTGATGTTGATCGAGGGATAAATATTTGTCAGAGCTCCCTTGCTCTTCTTTGAATAGTGCCATGGGATCTTTTATTCCACCTGAAAGGGGAGCTGGGACCTCAGTGTAATATCTCATCCAGAAGTTGGAACCTCTGATTGAGGGAATGCTGCATTGTCATCTGGGTTTTGTGTTGAAGTCTCTGGAGTGAGACTTGAATCCAAACCTTCTGGCTCAGATGTGATGGTGTGGCAGTGAACTGGTTATGCAAAAAAAAAAGTACCACCTGTGATTTTTATTAATAAAATCTTACTTCTCTTTCACAACACTAAATAAGTGACATTCTAATAACAAGCATAGAATCCAGGACACCATCCAGGACAAAGCAGCCCGCTTGATTGGCACCCCATCTACAAACATTCACTCCCCACACCACCGACACACAGTGGCAGCAGTGTGTACCATCTACAAGATGCACTGCAGCAATGCACCAAGGCTCCTTAGACAGCACCTTCCAAACCCGCGACCTCTACCAACTAGAAGGACAAGGGCAGCAAATACATGGGAACACCACCACCTACAAGTTCCCCTCCAAGTCACACACCATCCGGACTTGGAACTATATCACCGTTCCTTCACTGTCACTGGGTCAAAATCCTGGAACTCCCTCCCCAACAGCACTGTGGGTGTACCTACCCCACATGGACTGCAGCGGTTCAAGAAGGCAGCTCACCACCATCTTCTCAAGGGCAATTAGGGATGGGCAACAAATGCTGGCCTGGCCAGCAACGCCTACATCCCATGAATGAATAAAAAAAAGAATGATGCAGCACAGGTGGTGGACATTTGGCCCACCATGCCTGTGCAGGCTCTTTGAAAGCGCTATCCAATTAGTCCCACTCCCCATGTCCTTTCTCCAGAGCACTGAAGTAAAGATTCCATTTCAGTTACTGAAACTGCTTCTGCTGCCCTTTCAGGCAGCGCATTCCAGATCATAACACCGTGTAAAAAAAACTGCCCATTCTCCCTCTGGTTACCGACCCACCGGAAACAGTTTCTCGATCAAAACTCTTCATAATTTTAATTCTATTTTACTGCGAACAGCGTGATCTTGCCAGCAAAATGCAGTCAGTAGAGGATTGTTACAGAATATAAATGAGGTGTGTAAAATTCAGTCATTTTCACTTTTGGCAGTGCAGGCTCCAGGCATGATTGTTGGGGGCATTTACCTAATTATCTCCATTCTGGCCGGGAAGATGGTATGACTATGTGCTGTCGTTCTGTTGAACTTTGAAGTAAAGGTTCAGTAACTGTACAGCAAAGCCAATAAAGGAATACACATACCAGTAAGTTCATGCATGTTTTATTGAAATAGTAATATAAAATACTTCCTCATTGTTACAAGTGCATGCTTAAACTGCCGACGTTTCAGAGGTCAAATTACAAAGGCAAGGCATTCAAGGTTGTAGTGAATTACTTGGGCACATTTACAGTTGTTAAAAAAAAAATCAATGGATTATCCATTATGGACCAGTTTTTAACCATATCAAACCCGTAACTGATATACAGCAAAGGTGTAAATACACAATGTTTTATTGTGGCACAAAAGAAAAAAAGTCAGACTCCACTATTGTGACTAAAACAGCATCATGCACCTAGAGTTTTACGTGTACCCACACATCAATTGTTTAGTTTTCACAATGTTTGATAAACATGCTATTCTTCTACATGTGCACTTATGTGTACTGAAAAATGTTCAAAGTTTCACTTCCTTTCTGAATAAATTCAAGAAGTTTCTTTTTTTTTTAAATTACAAAAATTCAAAAGGCATTAAGCAATTTCATACAGTGAATATAAAGTATGCAAGTTTTACATTACATTTCCAGTATATGTCAGATCACTAAGCACATTACAGTCCCATATAGGGACAGTACAGCCAGAAATTGGGAAAAAAAACCATGCATAGGACAGTTTTACAGACTACAGATGCTATTCACTGCATTTTATATGGTATCTCTTGTTCTTCATATAGTTAAAATAAAATTTAAAAAATGAATGCATCACTCATTAATATACAATTCCAGCAAGTCACAAACAACGCAAATGAAATATAAGCAAAATGAATGGTAAAAGTTATAAATAAATTTCCAGTTTTTTTTGGAAAAAGGCTATCCACTGCCAAGTGAGTAAGCTAGGTAAATACATAAACTGGTAGCATCCAAACAAACTAAATCAACCTGAGGTAAGCAGAATTTGTACAAAAATCAAATTTGATTTTTGGCATTTTAATGATTTTGCAACTTTACAATTTTTTTTTTTTTTAAGACTGCCTAATTTGTTTGTAACTCTTGCAAAAGAGTAGCAAAAATGTTAATAAATAGACCACATCTCAAATCAGCTATTTAGTTTGTACAACCTCATATTTTCAATTTTTTTTTTAATATGTCAAACTTTTAGTTCTGCAATCGTAAACGGACACTAGAAGATTAAAGAGCTACTAGACAGAGATCCCATATCCAGTATAGTAAAGGCCTTTTCAAAACAGATCTGCCAGTCTTCCTTGATGCGAAAGGAAAACATTTTGATTCATCTAATGTGTAATATTTAACCAGCATTTAACTTTTTGCTTGTCTAGAAGCATCAAAGGCATAACCCATCTGAGGTAACTTAACTGTCAACAATCACAAAACAATTTCTATCACTCTGTTACTGTAATCTGTCATCCAACACCTAGCTCCCAGAGCATGCAGCAGTAATCAGAGGCAAGAATGTCAAACTGCTTATGTGGCAACAATACAATCATGCCTTGGAACTGGAAACTGCAAAAGGATCACTGAATATTGCCGCTCTCTGTGCCATTCGCCTCTGAGCAGACCACCTTGTTGATGGAGTTAAGACTGCTGTCACTCGGTATTCCATCACGGCGAGGGGGCATTCTTTCATTGATACGATCCAGACCTTTAGCTTCAGCGAAGCTGCTGATCTTATGCTGCGGCGAGAACCCTCGGATAGCTGGACAGAGAGAGGTTTCACAGCAGATGATCCACGGTGAGGTAGGATACAGGAGGAGGAGCAAGGAGACAGAAGTGGGTAGGGGTAATGTGGGAGAGGGAGGAAAGAATGGGGGGGAAAAATGTGAAACAATTTTTTTTTCACCCCAATTAGCATACAAATTCAGTACGGTTACTTGGTTAGCACATTGTGGCGTATTTATTCAGGATTTAAGAAACTATGATCAATTTTTTTGTATTAGACCATACTGAACTGAACCTAGGGAGCACACAGGCAGCAATGGGTTTAATATTTCATCCTTCTCTGAAGTTAATAAAAATGGTACGACTGTAATTGTTGGTATCAGATTTCTATTTAAGAAAGCAATCATGTATATAATTCTGTTCACCTAGTTCCACATCAAACCAGTTTTAGCTCAGTTCTGCTACACGTGGACATGCAGTGAAGTGAAGAGGAAAGGCTGAAGTGATGGCTATTACTCTCAGCTGAAACTCACAAAGCTTAGACAGAGCGTGATTCAGAAGAACCAAAAATTAAAAACTCAATATAAATAAAAAGTTATCATCCACAGCATGGAGCTGATTTGGGAAAGCAAAACTGCTGTACAAATATAATCTCCAATGTAATGTGCATTTGTGACAGGGTACAATGTTCTTATTTTTAGGAGACACATTAGGAAATGGTCCAGGTGCATCCTGCTCAAGCAGCAGATTGTATATTTTCTTGAATTGCACCAGAAAATTAATTAATTTCCTTTCTGCCTGGAACCAGCTGCTGGTTCAACAGCGAATGAAACCCGGAGGAAAATTCCAGCTTTTGCAATAATGCATAAAATTCTTTAGCAGCAGATGGATAGATTGAAGAGAAATACAATGCTTACCCTCAGTTATAGCAGCTTTAAACTTTTCAAAAATCAATCCATTTTGAGGGACTGGGGAGGGGGATAGCACAATAGAGACTTGTAGCAGCCAGAAGGGTTTGGAAAAACTGAGCCTTTCATTGCAAATAAGAGAGACCAAGAGACTGGAGAAGCTGGGGTTGTTCCCCTTAGAACAGAGAAGGTTAAGGGAAGATTTAATAGAGGTGTTCAAAATGATGAAAGGTTTTCATAGAGTAAATAAGGAGTTTCCACTGGCAGGAGGGTCAGTAACCAGAGGACACAGATTTAAAGTAATTGACAAATAACCAGAGGGGAGATAAGGAGAATTTTTTTCAAACGCAGGGATCTGGAATGCGCTGCGCAGTGTCAATAGGGAATTGGATAAATATTTGAAAAGGAAAAATTTGCAGGACTATAGGGAAACAGCAGGGGGAGTGGGACTAATTGGATATCTCTTACAAAGAGCTGGCACAGGCACAAAGGGCCAAATGGCCTCCTTCTGTGCTGAGAGATTGTATGAAACAGGTGAGAACATAAACCCCAAAGAACACTTGAAAAGTGACTGCAAAGTGAATGTATCAGATCAATTGGACAGGTCTTTAATATTGGTTCATTGTTTGATAGCTTTTCATTATTTTGCTACGAGTAATGTAAATAGTAGCTTACTAACCACTGTTTAATCAGCAGTCAGTTTTGAGTTTAAGAGTCTGTGTGCCACAGGGTAGCACAATGATGCTCTCTGCTGGATTTACAAGGTGCTGTTTGATGCTGTGCTAAGATGTAGGTTTGTGCTTGTAATTCCACACACTAAATACTTCCAAGTATGTCAGTGATAGAACTCAGCTCCTCTCCCACTGGGAGGAAGGGCAAAACTCTTAAGGGTCTCATAGTGGCTGGTTAAAAGACACCATCAACAAAAGCCTCGATCAATTTGCTCATCTGTTCTTTTGACTAACCGATCATTTATAGGATGCAGACAGGAAGGGGGGAAAACGAGCTTTAAAAATTGAATAATAAAAATAATTGTGTTTTATGGGTCACAAAATATAAACATTCAGATTTCAAAAGGTGAAGACATCCAGATATGCTTTGCAATGAAAATAGGATTACTGGAAAGAATTGAAGCAGAACATTGGGCTCAAAACTGGTTTAAATGTACAGGCGTTTAATAACATACAGAATCAAGTGACATGTTTAACCCTTTGAGAACAAGGACAATAGCTTTGCATCAGAACACACTTTGCTCTTCAGTCACAGAGCAATATTTTTTGCTCTTTTCTTGAATGGTTGGGGTCAGTTCAATGATTTACATCTGGATAGTTCCCAATTAAAGGGAGAGACAGAAGTCAATTTATGAGTTATTAGCTGTCTCTTAACTGCTTCTCTATCCTCAGAAACCCAGGCTGGAGGCTGTAATCCTTTCTATAACAAAATCTTGGTCTATGACAAGCACAATCCTTTAGTTAAGAGATAGGCCAGTATGTGGTTCATGGGCTTCTTTTGCTCTATAACCAGATGTTATGAGGAGGTACATGTGATAACCACATTGATCTCTGACTCATTGAGGAAGTGGTCTAGCCTCTGTTTGGCATATTCTCACCATTGATTCGATACAATCCTTCCAAGTCATTTTAATTGGCTGCATCTTGTAGAATTGTAGAATGATACAGCACAGTATGCCATTTGGCCCATTGTGTCTGTGCTGGCTTTTTGGTAGAGCTATGTAGAAAAGCACACCTTTTTGCAATCGCTGTACATTAGAAACAATGGACTCATAAGGGAAGAAATCACCAAAGGGAATTCAGTACTCAAAAGGTTAAAAGGAAATGTCACTCCATCTTATAATTGACATATCAAAAAAGAGACACTTCATGCAGGGTGTTACCTGCAGCTCATTAGGAATGTTCAATACAGCCACAATGATTGTTAACCATTCCATTTGTCAACTCCAGAAAACATGCAGCACACAAGCGGTTAATGTGGTTTTGATTATTACAGTGGGATTCCTTTAATAATGAAATGGTGTTTGCTTCAACAGCAACTCCCTGTGTCCAGAGTCCATTAAAGATAAGGGGCAGTTTTGACAAAATAACATTTTCAAGTTCAGTTGCACTCAAGATCTTGAAGTGAATTCCAGATTCTGAACTGACCCAAGTGCTTTTCAAAAATTTTAAACACAAAGATGAAACACTTCACAACTGGAAGCATTTTATCTTGAATTCATGTTTGACACATGCCACTAATTAGATTAACTAAAGAAAGGGGAAATTAATATTTATATTTTCAGACAAATTGAATGCTTTCATTGCAACAGGGAGTTATAGTTTTAATTAACCGTAAACTTTGAAAGTTTACTGTAATTAAAGGACACTGTAAGCAGGTCCCACTGCATATCACTCAAGGGTTAGTAATTATTAATAGACCTCTCTGAAAAAGCTGGTGATTCAGATATCATCCATCATGTGTAACACAGTAATCCAACTTGTTGCTCTTGTTCCTGGTTAGACAGCAGGATAACACTGTAGTTTACACAGATACTAATAAACAAAACACACAGCAAAGCCACAGAGAAAAAAAAAGCAAAAATGAATTTCCACCACCGATGCGGACTGTGGATCAGAGTTTAAGAAGGAGGTTTTAAAATTGTGCAAATAGTAGTTAGTAACCACTATTTATTCAGCAGTCGCTTTTGTTCTTGCTTAAGCATCTCAAGCCAATTTTGAAGCATCAAAGTTGTTGTTAATAGCTCTCCTGGATAAAGTACAGCACAACTGAGTAATATTACAGTTTAGCCAGAAGACACAGGTGGGTTTTTGCAAGAACAAAGGAGGCAACCGCATAAAAGGATAAATCTACTTAAAAGCAAGCCACACTTCAATATAGTTAATATGACACAGTGTTAAGGAGTGTTAGACAACTGCTGGTTAGCCCAACACCCGCACATCATATACACACTACAGAAATATATATACACACACACATTTATGTATAAACCCAGCACAGCCCCTATCAGTTTTACAACAGAAAGGGGACTGTCCAATATATTACCTTCATCAGCCTCAATAGCCTCAACAGTCGCTGAAGAAAAGAAAAGGGTTGCAAATTGGATGAGAAAGTTGAGCTGAGAATTTACACTCTTAACAACAACGAGTAGCAAAAAATAGCAACTGCAGCAAGTCTAATACAAGCTTTAGTACTCTTATGTGGAGATGAGAAACTATGAACAACACGTTCAC
Organism: Heterodontus francisci; assembly: GCF_036365525.1. Classification (NCBI taxonomy): domain Eukaryota; kingdom Metazoa; phylum Chordata; class Chondrichthyes; order Heterodontiformes; family Heterodontidae; genus Heterodontus; species Heterodontus francisci. Next base: position 284,522,159 of record NC_090371.1, read on the forward strand.
AAAGGACAACATATACAGTCAGTTTATATGGAAGGAGGAAAAAGAAAAATTGTGATCGAGCAGAAAAATCAGTGTGCTATTTGTGTCTGTGTGTGTATGCATGGATTACTGAATCAATTTATTGTTTTACAGTATCTGATGGAAGATAAGTGCAAATTCTCTCAGGGTAAAGTGCTCAAGAAGAAAGGTATACCAGGCCCAAAGTATGCATTGTGTTACCAATGTTCTCTCATTACTGGGAAAGACATGCAAAGCTCACTTAGTCTGTGGCACTTGTTAGGAGTCTTTCACCATTCTCCACACATAATAATGCACAGGTGAATGATGCCTGCTTGAAAAGAGAGTTTTGGAATGATTAACAGAACACTGGTTTAGGTCCTCACTTTGTGAACTGCATTGAATATGCTCAGATTGAATAATGATGATGGGTTGTATTGTGACAGCAGTGTTAATTTTCAGCCAAAGGGAAACACTCAAAATGTTCAGGGTCCCCATGGATAGGTTCTAACTTCTGGTGTCGTGCTGTTTTATCATTCAGATTTTGTTCTGTAATTCTTGCCAGTGAGCTTTGGATACATTTTACCTGGGAAAATATTCATGTTGCAGAGGACAATCCTTTTCTTGCAAGTGTGAAAGTCTCATTGTTCAAGTGCTTCAGACCAAGTGAGTTATTGCAAGTGGAAACACACCTACAATCAGTAATATTGAGAGGCTGGCCATAGATACTACCAGTTCTTGTCAGTGCACTCTCCTGTTGAGAACTACTTAAGGCTATTATTTGTCATTACAGTCTTCCTGTACATAGTCCTAACCATTTGGGTTTTGGCATTCCATATACTCTTTTCCCGCCTGGAACCCATTCCATCAATTTCTAAAGATCGTAATCTTCAGTTCCGTGACATGCACATCCTGTCCACTTGAATCTTCTCACTATTGTACACTCTATTCTTCCTCATTCCTTCAGTGTTGGTAATTCTATCCTCCAAACTGACACCCCACGCCCCCTGAGCTCAGCACATCCCAAGAATGACCAGTTTCTGCTTGTATGCTTCCTTTGAGATCAGCCTTCCAGGGAAGTGCTAATTGGAAACTAGCCTCACAGACACTCTCTCTCTTGGAAACATCAGTTAACACCTAGTTTAACCGTCACCAGTAAAATTTATTACTTTTCTAATCTGGATGTAGAAATTTTATTGTTAAACTTTGGGAAATGCAACCAGTTTGGGTTGATGACCTTACTGCATTGTTTTTATGCATTTAATATAAATCCATCTACACAGCAGATGCAGAGAATTAAAAAAAAATTGTTTAAAAATCTAAGTTCTCCAAAAAGGTTTTCTGTTGACCATAAAACAAACATTTTGTGTGTGAAATGAAATTCAGAACAGTTACTCTTGATGTGTTTCCAGCTGGAACAAATCTGGCTGTGGGTTTGCAGTGGGGTCTGCAGAGTTGCACAGCAGACACCCAGGGGCTGGCCAGTTTGGAATACATTCCATGATCCTGTAATCTGCCATAGGGTGTGCTGACATAATCACAATCAGATCCTGGTGGTCGTCGAGAACTCCTAGCAGCAGCAGAGTTTTTAAAAAATGGCACTCGAGAAAGATCAGATAATAGTCCAGTTTATGAAGACGAATATTGGTTTGGGGGGTGGGGGGGGGGGGGGGGGGGGAGAAAGAGAGTGGAGACAATTTCAGCAAAGCATTGTAGACTGATACCAAACAAAGCCCTGCAGTCAGACTGGATTAGAATGAAGAAATGGATAGTTTTGAGACTGAAAAGATTAGAGGATTGGCATAGAGCAAGCTCGACAAATAGGGAAGAGGGTCTGAGATACAGCTAGGTGATTGGAAGATTTGAGACACCATGGGATGGACAGATTATTGAAAACAATGGGGATGAAAGTGACAAAAGGTAGTAGTGTGAAGAAGATTGGAGCACTTTGAATTAGATACATCTAACACATGAAATGCTGCTGAGAGAAGAGAAGCTGTGTAAGATTGGGAGGTGAGGTGAACTAGCCAATACCCTCTCTAGTTGACTCTTGGACTGAGTGGTAATATTAAAGGAGTAAAAGTCACAATGTTGTTTGGCAAAAACAGATGCCCTCCATGGTAAGGGAAGAACTAGATTACTGATCCTGGCAGTCTCTTCATCCTTTGAATAGAAAGAGTTTCTACACACAATGCGTATCTGGAATCTTCTAATTGGTTACTAGGAAATCTGTCCTCAGTGCAAAAAAGTCGATGTCACCTGCATTGATGAGGACACTTGTTCCACTGTGTCTGACCTTTATCGAAGCAGGCATCTTACCTGCATGTCCACCAATGCCTCTATTTGAAAATTTCCATCCTTTCAAATCCCTCCATGGCTTCACCTCTCACTATCTCTGTAATCTCCTCCAGCCCTACAATCCTCCAATTTATGTGCGCTCTTTCAGTTCTGATCTCTGTGTATCCGATTTTAATTGCTCCACCTTTGGTGGCTGTACCCTCAACTGTTTGGGCTCGAAGCTCTGGAATTCCTTCCTTAAACGCCTTTACGCCTCTCTCCTCCTTTAAGACACTCCTTGAAACCTACCTCTTTGACCAAGCTTTCAGTTACCTGATCTAATATCTCCTTATGTAACGCAGTGTCACAATTTTGTTTGATTAACACTCCCGAGAACACCGTGGGAAGTTTTATATTAAAGGTGCTATACAAATGGAAACTTTTGCTGCTTGTTTTGATCTAGACTCCCATCAATTAACTCACTGTAATATCCTCACACTAACACATTTACCACTCAGCTGAGAGTGTACATATGTGGTCACTGTTGGTGGATAATACCTCTATTTCAACAATGACGAAACTCCCATCAAGTAAAATAACCTTTCTCCTTCATCCTAACAGAATATTTTTTTTTATTTTTTATTTTTATTTAGAGATACAGCACTGAAACAGGCCCTTCGGCCCACCGAGTCTGTGCCGACCAACAACCACCCATTTATACTAATCCTACATTAATCCCATATTCTCTACCACATCCCCACAATTCTCCTACCACCTAGCTACACTAGGGGCAATTTTTAATGGCCAATTTACCTATCAACCTGCAAGTCTTTGGAGGTGGGAGGAAACCGGAGCACCCGGCGGAAACCCACGCAGACACAGGGAGAACTTGCAAACTCTGCACAGGCAGTACCCAGAACTGAACCCGGGTCGCTGTGAGGCTGCGGTGCTAACCACTGCACCGCCCAATAGAAGCATTTAGACGAAGGGCCCCACAATGGTGCTTTAACATCTACCATATGGATACCTCTGCTAAAGACGTTATCCAGTACAGTCACCAGGTGAAATGAGTACTGTTTAGTGGATGTAAAGAATATTCCACATGGCACCCTTTTTGGGGACACTGGGTCCCAGGTTAGTAACAGTGAGATCCAGAGTTCAAATCTCACCATGATAAATTGACAATTTGTAGACTGTACTGGGAAAAAAATGATTATGAAAGCTGCCAAACTGATATGAAAGCCAATGAGCTCCTTAATATCCTTGAAGGAAGGGAACCTTGTACTGCTACTTGGACTGGCCTACAGGTGACTAGTGTTAATCACTAGAGGTGGTTTGACTTTTAATGTCCTCTCAAGCAGCAAGTCATTCAGTTCCAATTGACTTCTGCACACTTTCAAAAGAGCACCTCTCATAAAAAGTTAGAGAGACAATACAAGCACAGTCAAAAGTGATCTCCCGGATTAGTTTCAATCTCCTTAAGGCAATCAGAGGGGAATTTTGCAGATTTATTCCCCTTCCCCCGCCCCCAAATGAACCTGGTTTTGTTTATAATTTGTTTTGCCTTGCCTAGGAGATTACAACATGGATGCTAATGGTTGGATGGGTGCCTCTAAGATTCTACACCTTTTCAGTTCTTCATTGGTTAGGGAACTGCAATTACTTCGGCAGTTTTATGGTCTGTTATCCTGACCATTCAACTTTCAATTTGAAATCTGAAACTTTTTTTTTTTACACGGCTTCCAGTTTATTACTTCTCCTTTTCTCATTCTCGACAGTGAGACATGCGTTGTAACATGAGTTGATCTCAATTACCATCTTCTGTCTGACAGCCACACCCCCCCCCCCCCCCATCTTTTGGATTCATGTCCTTGAAAGCCTTGACGTTTAAAAGTGCTCACAGGGCCCATTTTTATCAGGATATTTCTTCCGTCAAGTGATGGTAACTCAGTTGATTTGGCCGAGTGCTGTCCCTTACTGTACCAGGCTTTCAATGATTTCCTGTAGTATTGCAGTATTACAATAGCAGAGGAAACCATAAATCGCCAGTGTGTACATGCACGAGTATATTATTTTATATTCCATCAAATACTGCAGATATTCCAGTGACCCAGCTTATCCCACCAATTAAATAATCCTTTATGTAGACGTTTTAAGATCTGACACCTTTAACCACAGACATATTTCTAGGGTGATGCTGTCAGGGTCTGCTTTTCTGCTTTAGTTTAAATAAAGCAATAAGAAATGAAGTAGTTTATTGAATAATAAAATAAATAAAAACAGAGGTAGTGACAATCTAGGATGGTGCAACTACACAGCAAGTGGCTGCGAGCTGCCAGGAAACCAAACAATCCTCGGTTGAGGGAACTGCTTTCCTCAGTACTGGTAATGTTTGGGTCCACGTAGAAAATGTTTTTTGTTGTGATCCCATATGTCAGGTTGCACAGGTGAATGTTATTAGCATGTGTGAGTTAGCACCAACACACAGAACACTGACATACAAAGGTACACGGGTGAAGTGAATGAAACGGGTACCTGATTCGTCTGAACAGAAGGGAGAGAGAAAGAGTATATCAGAAAGCAAATAGAATATTGGAAAGAGTGAAGCAGAGAGGAAGTTCACAGGGAGCATTGAACAGACAGCCCCACTCCACACACAATACCCAGTTCACACATACACATCAGGAGACAATTTACTTCCGTTAATTAAATGCAACAATATAAGTCAACAATTCTGGAAAAAATTTGTGCTGAGTGACTTCAACACGCAACTGGGTAATGGTCAGTTTCATTCATGCCCAAGGCTCACCCAACATTTATCATGTGAAATCTATATATTCAATTATGTACATCATATGGTGAATGGGGGGGGAAAGATTGTGTGATATTATCAATAACCAGGAGCAGCTAGCAAAACTGATGTCTAGGGGGCACTAAATATATATTACTGACTGTTATGTCAATAATTAATTAATAGAAAGATATTAAGGGGTTAATCTATCTGCCGAGCCAAGGACTGGCATTAGTTTTCATGGAACTACAGAAACATGTTAAACTCAATCTTTTGGGACCTCTTCAGTTAGCATTACAGATTTTCAACCCAAATACACAATTGTATATCAGCAGCAATATTGGACCACTGCAATCAAAAGACGCGTTAACAGAACAGAACAACATTCATTTAAAGTTAGGTTTCCAAATAACTACAACTCTTGGCTTTCCTTCTTTAACACTTCTGGAAAAAATAATTTTACAAATACTTTTAGAATATAGATGTACGTTAGACCTGCACCCAAGTAAAGGCTTATTAGAATTCACATATTTAAGTGTCTTGTCCAATTTTTTAAAAAAAAGATCAAATTCAACAAAGGAAATGATGTTCTAGCTTACCACTTAACTCAAACACACATGTGGAGGGATTAGGGAAAGGCTACAGTATGCTTTAAACACAAAAGTAACACCTGTAACAAGCAAAAGGGAATAGCGAGGTTACCTGTAATAAACTAAACAGTAGAGATAAGCAGATTAAAAGGTGCCATCACTTACAGTGGCCCTTTAAGTTAATTTTTGTAATAAGGGAAAATAGTGCAGGGGTGGGGACATTTGTAGGAAATATTCCTTTACAAAGTATTTTAACCAGCATAATTTAAATAATTTGATAGAAATGAATCTCAATTTCCTCTCCATCAGCTCATGGGGGACATACCGAGGGTGATACAGCCTTCATTCAGTCAGGGAGCACTTCCAGAAAATTAAGTTGTAGCATTTAATCTTTTTTGATCCTCCTCGATATTTTGAGGTCGCTGCTCAACTTCAAACCAGCACCCAAATATCACAACAAACATGGGGTTCATACTCTCAAGACAGTCATGAGATTTAAAAAGACATGGATTCACTTCCAGACTGTGGACTTATGCTAAGGCCTCAACACTGGTCTAACTATGAGGTAATATTTAATGAATTTTATTTTATCATTTGGACTCGACTCCTTAAATATATAATATTCACACTGCATAATTCTGAAAAAAAATCTTCTTTATTAAAATAGGGTTGCTAACACTTGGAGAACAAATCTAATAGAATTTTCATTAATGCATTTACAAGTGGCAAGTTATGAATGAATGTTTGTATCAAGTCTATTTGTATCTTCTATTATCAGATCAAGTTTTTTTTCCAGCTGTCCAAATATAGAATCCGTTAAATAAAAGTTAGCAACCCTAACAATGAATTAAACAAGAATGCACATAGCACTGTCACCAAGATGCCATACCCATTTAAAATTTTTTTTTACAAAATTATATTGCAATAATTTTTGAAAGTTTTTTTAAAAAGGATAATGGATCTTCTGGTGATGACAAACAAGAGTGAATCAGTGAAGTTGTTTTCACAGTCTGTTCAGAGTAGCTTTATGAGGACTTTTGCACGAACTGAGATGAGATAGACTGTGCTGTGCAGTATAGCTATCATCTCGAGAGCCCCACCCTGCCACTGGCCATAGAAACATCACAGCCTCTGCCTGACAGAAGTCAGGGAGTGAGGGTTAGCAGTGGATCGTAGCTGTCCCCTGTATCTTCCAGCCTCGTGGTCTTCTACACTATGGTAATATATAGTTCACTGTACACTGCAGCACACAACTAATGGGACAAATGATCACAGTGTTCAAACTGCACAATTGACTGCACTGTGCAAGTAACTGTACAAGGTACCACAATGATTACCAACATTCTGCATATGGCAAAAGTTAATAGCACAAGTAAAACTTGCTGCTTGAGGTTAACCCATTGGTCAGATAGTATAAAATAAACTCTTGACTGGAAAGTTAAGAGCTGCACTTGTTTTCTAGTGAAAACATGTAACAATGCATAGACCATTTAGTGGTAAACAAATGTTTGCCAAATACTGTCACAAAGCCATTTTAAAGGGTCATTTAATTCTAGGCACAACTAATTCTATACTGTACATCGTAACTAAGTCCCAGGAAAATGGCACTAATTCATTCTGTTCTTGGGTTGGTCAGTAATGCCAACAGAACACTGTCCAATCAGAAACAGTTGGCAGTAAAATCATGAGCAAGAGCAAAGGTGTACTCGTTGACATCAGTCGAGAACATGTAGGACAGAGAAATGAATTCCATTCTTACCACTTTGGAGTGTTTGCTTTCCTCCAGCCAGGACTCCACTGGGAAGCATTCCTGTGGGAGTCAGGCCCTTTAGCGTCAGAACACTTTCACTCTCCTCTCTGAAAAAGGGCAACACAAAAAATATCTATGAACAGCCGCATTGCATAGAAACTGCTGCAAAGGCAGGGACAGAAATGGTAACATATAGGAATAACAGCCAGTATTGACTGAGCTGATTGGCTGCTTTCACTCCCAGTGGCACCTCTTCAGTCTAAAGCAGGTGACAACAAACCCAGCACAAGGGTTTAGAAAATACCTGAGATCATAATCAGACCTCACGCCATTAATTTGCAAATGTGATCTGGATATTATTTGAGATAATTCAACACAGAATGCTGGCAAGAGGTTTAAACGATCTGAATGCTATTACACAGAGCAGCTTAACTGGCAGAATGAGTTTAGCAAGGCTTCTTGAAACAAGTTGGAATTTGTGTAGAATGCAATTAGCCTTTGGCGTTTAATTTTTTTGTATTTGCAATAATTGATTCTTGCAATGCTCCCCAACCCCAGGTTTAATTATCCTATCTCCCTTAGCTCCCTAGAGCACTGACTAAGGAGAAGGATGAATTATTCCCAGTTGCTTAGAAAATGCACAGAGCAATCTGGATGATTGCCATCTCTTTACTATGGGAAGCATTGCTCCTCTATTTGAAGCCCTCCCACACACTCCAGCCAAGAACAGGGACCTGTGGAGAGATGCTCAGGAGCAAAGCTACAACAATCACAGATGCACAACCTAAGGACCAGGGACGAACAGATTACTCAACAAAATCAAATGCTTTGGGTGAACAGCCACAAGGTGACCCGATTGGACAGACAGCACCAAATACACTGTTGGAACTTTGCAGCTAACCTTTTAGCATGAAAACTCCCAACACTAAAAGAATCACATACAGACACGAAAAAACAGATGTTCTCAGCAGTAACTTTCCCTCCAAGACGCGGGTGTGCTTGGCTTTGCAGCAATCTTGAATGATCTCCGCATGTTGAAATAAATGGACCGCTCACAACTTGGTCAGTTCGTCAGGAGAAATTTATAGCAAAATATAGGTCATGGTTTTTAAAATGTAAACTACCCATGGACAAAAACGTTGTGCTTAGAGGAGTCTGTCGCCCAGTCATGACAAAGAAAATTTCGAGGGAACATTGCTCAGTAAACATTTCCTCACAGGGAAAATGGACTTGAACCAAGATGGTCAGAATTGGAACAAATTTAGATTCAACTCAATCTGGATTCAGTCTCGACTTTAATCTTACTCTTTCCCCATAGCCCCGAAAAACGTTTTCTTTTCAAATATTTATACAACACTCGTTTTGAAAGTTATTGAATCAGCTTCCACCGCCCTTTCAGGCAGCGCATTCCAGATCACAATAACTCACTGCATAGAAATAAATCTCATTTCCCCCTCGGGTTCTTTTGCGGCACAGTGGCGCAGTGGTTAGCACTGCAGCCTCACAGCTCCAGGGATCCGGGTTCGATTCTGGGTACTGCCTGTGTGGAGTTTGCAAGTTCTCCCTGTGTCTGCGTGGGTTTTCTCCGGGTGCTCCGGTTTCCTCCCACAAGCCAAAAGACTTGCAGGTTGGCAGGTAAATTGGCCATTATAAATTGTCACTAGTATAGGTAGGTGGTAGGGAAATATAGGGACAGGTGGGGATGTTTGGTAGGAATATGGGATTAGTGTAGGATTAGTATAAATGGGTGGTTGATGGTCGGCACTGACTCGGTGGGCCGAAGGGCCTGTTTCAGTGCTGTATCTCTAATCTAATCTAAAACCTTCAATCTGTGTCCTCTGGTTACCGACCCTCTTGCCACTAGAAACAGTTTCTCCTTATTTACTCTATTAAACCCCAAGATTTTGAACACCTCCACTAAATTTTTCTTTAACCTGTAACTTTCAAATGTCAAATAACAAAGATTAATGGACAGAAAATGAGACAGGCTGTGAAACGTGGAGACACACCACCACATCTAATGTTCTGATCAGTGTTCTCAGCACAGAGCCCTGTGTGTGGGCTCTCATTTACATAATATAATATTAACCATCACTAGTTCAGCACTTTGTTAACAGAAACGATCTCAACTCATTGCTGGATAAATGGCATCTCAAGGACCTCAGAATAGATTTGCTATAAGCAAGTTGTGTCTGACAGATTTTCGAGAAGTAATCCCAGTGATATTGGGGTTCCAAATGATTAATAAGCTATTGAGATGCATATGTATGTTCCCTGTGTTATAGGGGCTCTGATTATTGAACATTGGGATTTCTGTTAATAATCAGTGTTATTGGGATCCAGATTATCACTGTGATATAGGGGTTCAGATTAACCCTTATCGGATGCCATATTAATAATGACCCTGTCACTGGGGTTCAGATTAAGCATAGAATCATATAGCACAGGAAGCCATTCAGCCCATCATGCTTGTGCTAGTTCTTTGAAAGCTATCCATTCTCCTGATCTTCCTCCACAGCCCTAACTTTTCCCCTTAAAAAGTTTTTTTTTTTAAAGTTACTATTGAATTTGCTTCCATCGCCCTTTCGGATAGCACGTTCCAGATAACACACTGTGTGAAAAAACAATTAGCATTTCCCCTCTAGTTCCTTTGCCAGTGACCTTAAAGCTGTGTCCTCTGGTTACCGATCCTCCTGTCACTGGAAACAGTTTCTCCTTACCTACTGTCAAAAACCTCTAATTTTGAACACCTTTACTAAATTTCTCCTTAACCTTCTCTGAGCACAATCCCAGCTTCTCCAGTCTCTCCACATAACGAAGTCCTTCACCCCTGTAACCGTCTTCTGTACCCTCTCCAAGGCCTCGAGATCTTCCCTAAAGTGTGGTGCCCAGAATTGGTCACAATATTTCAGCTGGGACAGAACCAGTGTTTTAGAAAGGCCAAGGGAAGAAACAACCATCATTAAACATATGTTTTCAAATTCTAGGAGGCAACACATACGAATGCACTGGTGTCCCAAACAAAATTACCATGTCAGTTAACAGTAGCTGAGGAAATCAGACTCACCGGAGGACAGAAAACATCTTGGCCATCTTGCCAATTGCTCGAATCTTGTTCCTAATGACTTCTTTACGGGCAGCAGCAGATGCACCTAGCAAAACATTAAACTGACGTTAGTTTCTCACTCCTTGATTACATAGACGTGCACACAGACAGGTAGAACTTCAACTGCTTAATGTTCAATAAGTAATGTGGCATCACCCAAACTCAATTTTCATCAGAGTGTGTTAGCAATCCTGTTCCACTGAAATGGTCTCCACGTTTGAAATTAAAAGCAGCAAATTAAAAACGAACCTCCTAGCACACTAGGTATTTAAAACTCTAGGGCCACACCTAAACAACCCAGAAATTAAAAATTGATTTATTGAATAATGTTGGAACTTGTGCTGAGAATTTTGTTTAATTTCATCATCAGTGGAACAGTCCGGAGAGAGGGGAGAGGACGAACTGAACACTAATATTTAAGTTTTGTGTTAATACAGTTCCTTGGTCATATTGCAGGGTTTCAAGGCACTTTCCCCATTGGATTTCTTTTGATCGTCAGTGATCATCATTATTTAGCCAAACCATTTTTTTTGTGGCGAGTGGGGGAGAAGTGGAGATAATTTTGTGTTTACGAGCACAAAATGTTGGACAATAAGCAAGGTCTCCAATGCCAAGTAATGCTTCCTTTATGCACAAACGGTGCATCTCAACACTAATCTCTGAACAGGATATTTTATCTCCACCACATTCACATGCAACTAGCACCAGACTTTGTCAAACTGTGCTGGGGAACAGTGCCCATGAGGGGGACTGCACCAAGTTTGCATTCTACCCATTTTTAACTGTTTATGTAAAATTGTCATTTAAAATGTTTATAAAAATGAGAAAGCTTTCATTCCATGAGACTGGAATGGGTTTGAACTCAGACCCATAATGAAAGTACACAGATATAAGCAGTAGCAGTAGATTCTCTTGCAATGCCACTTTCCAACTTTTAACTCCTGTTCTCTTGCTAACTGATCACTTTAGGTGAACCTTTGTCGTGCTTTAATAATAACCCTTCAGAAGAAGGGTCACTGACCCGAAACGTTAGCTCTGCTTCTCTTTCCACAGATGCTGCCAGACCTGCTGAGTGGTTCCAGCATTTCTTGTTTTTATTTCAGATTTCCAGCATCCGCAGTATCTTGCTTTTATTTTTGTAGTGCTTTCCCTTGGCTATTAGATGAATTTATTTTGGAGACGTAAACGGATTAGAACATTAGTAGGCATATTAGAAACTCGTGATATAATGCATCAGGGTGGTGCAGCAGGGATTTGGTATTTGGAGCAATTAATAATTGGAACAGCTGAAAATGTTGAGAACAGATTAGGGTTAGGGTTGGAGGTCTTTTGAAAAAGCATGTGCGTGTTGACACCTATCCTAACAGAACCTTAACAGAATTAAAATTGAATAAAGCATTCTCCTCCCCACATATATTCCAAATGTTTTTGCTCATTGTCTAGGCTTTCTGAATACAGCCTACAGTATTGGTTGAGTTGGTTGGATTCCTGCCTGTGAATCAGAAGGTTATAAATTCAAGCCCTCACTCCAAGGCTCCGCACATTAGGCTAACACTTCAGCACCGCACTGACAGCTAGCATCTCTGACGCTGTCTTCTAGATGAGATATTAAACCAAGATCTTGTCTACCTGTTCAGGTGGATGTTTTGGTACTACCGAAACAGGTTTTCCCCAGTATAACAGGTGACATTATTCCCTCCACCAACATCAAAAAACTTTAACTGCATTACTATTTATCAATGTTACAACACTGGCAAGAATTGGCGATTAGGAATTGATGACAGTTACTTGCATTTTGTATTTTTCTGTCCTGAAATCCAATTTCCTAAAAAGCTAACCAGAGTCAATATTTTTAAAAATGCACCAAGTGATCAATAAAAAAAAACTTACAGGGGTTATCAATACATTTCCATTTTAAGTAATTAAGATCAATGTGCCACCCTCACAATGACAGCCTTTGACTGATACATTTTATACAGTACTAGTTGCTGCGGCATCTTTTGGAAGCAGGAATCAGATCCAGAATGTACAATATTTTACATGGAAAGACCTTTCCTTCTAGCATCTTCCTTAACACAAATGCTTTGGGGTCGTCACCAACTGGGGACAGACTGCAGAGAATTGAAGTCCACTTTTTTATTCTTGCTGTGATTGCTTTTGGATAATTAAATTTAAAAAGATGTTTTCCTTTTAAAATGTTGCATTTATCGTGAAAACCTCATAGGATGTTTGCTCATTAAAATAGTTGACTGGACTGACATTCCCATTTGAATAGCAAGTCTATTCTTTTAGCCTTCCCGTAGGGGGAAGAGAGACAATAACCACGATGGATTATACATTGCTCGGGGATCAACGTTAATAGAACTAAGATAAGTTATTCTGCTACAGGAATAGAATATACAGCAAAGAAACAGTACATTTTCCCCCAACAGGTCCATGCCACTGTTTATGCTCCACATGAACCTCTACCGACCCCTCTTCATTTCACCTTATCAATATATCCTTCTAATCCTTTCTCCCTCCTGTGTTTATCGAGCTTCCCCTTTAAATGTATCTGTACCATTCACCTCAACCACTCTCTGTGGTAGTGAGTTCCACATTCTCATCACTCTCTGGGGAAAGTAGTTTCTCCTGAATTCCCGATTGGATTTATTAGTGACTGCCTTATATTGATGGCCTCTAGTTCTGGTCTCCCACCCAAGTGGAAACATCTTCTCAACGTCTACCCCATCAAACCTTTCATAATTTTAAGGATCTCTAGCAGGTCACCCCTCAGCCTTCTCTTTTCTAGGGAAAGGAGCCCCAGCCTGTTTAGTCTTTGATAGTTATAACCTCTCAGTTCTGGTATAATTCTTGTAAATCTTTTCCAATGCCTCAAAAGCTTCAAATGGCAAGCTCCCAATGAACAGCCAGACAGACTATTTTATCTCCTAATATTCCCCCTTTTCCTTCTGCGAATGAAGATTACGTTTGCAGTAGTGACTCTCCCTCCAGCGCGTGCGAATGCATCCAGGTAGCTGAAATGTATGGACTAGAAAAGCTCTTGGGTTCAATGACTGGCCCCTGCGGAGAGAGGAATCTCAGCTGGGTGCAGCCACAGTAAACACTGCAAATGGTGTTGGCTCCCCTGAATTAAAGAACAGATTTCGGTCCCTATTTCTTATTGCTACTGGAAGTGTGCATGTGACTGTTGGGCAAAGACAAAATTGGGTTCAGATGTGACACTCTTCCCATCCCACCATCCTCTCCATCACCAAGGCTCACACACGAATAATGGTTACTTGGATTGGGGGAGGGGGTAAGAGTTGGAAGGATAAGCCCGACAAACTAAGTACTCGCATTTAGTTACCGGGCATTTTCCTGACAAAAATACAGGCCGAATGAAAATGATTAGCATTTTTCTGATTTGCTCTGCTCAGCACAGAAGCAGGGGATAGATAAGACACGAGAGTGAAGACACAAGGTTCAGCCTCTCTTTCCTATTCTCTACATCAGCTTTTCTAAAACTTTATCCAAAAGGCGAATTACTGAGGTTAAATATGAAAAGACCTAAAACTCATTTAATAGAAGCCTAGTTTGTGAATTTCAAAGCTCCGTGCCTCCCAGCAAAAACAAATCTCTTTTTAAAAGTTGTGGTTTTGCAGCTCTCTCAACACTGCCCTGTAGAATGTCAAATAGTGCAGGCAAAAAAATGACAAGTGAATCTCTACCAGTTTTGCCCTTCTTCAACAAGTCATTTTGTTTGTACCTTTCTTCTGGCCATAAATGAGCTGTTCTTCTCATAAGAAAATCCAGAAAATAAAGAGATAGAAAGATCAGTGGAAAGTTTTGAAGAATGGGAACAAAACACAGGTACAAATATCTGACAGAACCAATGGAAAAGATTTAAAACCAAATTCTGTGGAGATAGAAAAGAAACAAATTAGATAAGGGGAAAAAAGATAAAACAAACAAAAATAGTTGATGAAAATTGGCACTTGGAATAAAGCAGCATTTGATCAATTGTTAGCACACTAAACTACTTCAAAATAAGTTAGCTTAAGTCAAGGAGCTCTGCTCTACCTAGTGATGCTATGTGCTTTGTACACAGTACAGCTACTGCCTAAAGGAACATAACAGGTTATATTGTCTGCGATTAGCAATCTCCCACAGTAAGTTGGAGGTTACGCTTTTTTACAGCAATAGGATGTCAAGGCCTTGGGGAGAGTGCAGAGGAGATTTACTAGAATGGGGGACTTGACTGGAGAAGTAGGGATTGTCCTCCTTAGAGCAGAGAAAGTTAAAGGGAGATTTAATAGAGTTGTTCAAAGTTACTAAGTTTTTTGATAGAGTAGATAGGGAGAAACTATTCCCAGTGGTAGGAGGGTCAGTAACACATAGGGACAGGATGAGGCCATTCAGCCCCTCGAGCCTGTTCCACCATTCAATGAGATCATGGCTGATCAGTGACCGAACTCCATATTCCCACCTTTGCCCCATATCCCTTAATACCTTTGTTAACAAAAATCTATCAGCCTCAGATTTAAATTAAATATTCTCGCATTAATTGCCAAACTTCTACAACCTTTTGTGTGCAATGTTTCCTAATTTCACTCCTGAAAGATTTTGCTCCAATTTTTACATCTATACCCACTAGTCCTAGGCTCCCCAGCTAGTGGAACTTGTTTCTCTCGATCAATCATTTTGGTTTTCCTTCATTATCTTGAAAACTTTGATCAAATCCCCATAACCTTCTAAATTCCAGGGAATACAACCCCAGTTTGTTTAATTTCAAAGGACACAGACTATAGGTAATTGGAAAAACAACCAAAGGGGGAGATAAGGAAGTTTTTTTTTATAAACACAGTGAGTTGTGATGAGCTGGAATTCGCTTCCTGAAAGGGCGGTGGAAGCAAATTCTTTAGTAACTTTCTAAAAGGGAATTGGATAAATACTAAAGAACAAAGGAGTGGGACTAACTGGATAGCTCTTAAGTCAGCACAGACATGATGGGCCGAATGGCCATATGATTCTATAAATAGGGGTGTTGTACAATATACTATCACAGCCTCAGATTTCTCCAACCACTTGTCTCAATCTTGATTTTTACATTCTTCAATTCTGTTCTGTTTGATTACTTGAGTAACTTTGAGTCAGCGAAATATGGAGGGAAGTAAATGTGACATTTACAGGAAGTGGGGATTATATACAAGATTTTAGCAATTTATAGATGAGAAGTGCAACAAGCATATAAAATATTGAATGGAAATATACTGGTTGGTAGCATCACAAAAGCTCAGTTCTGTGAATCTAAGATTAATACATCCAATTACTAAAAAAGTCACTTATCTTGTCACTTCTCAATACTGATGAAAATATTAACTGCAACATCATTTAGGTTAATTCTTCAACGCTGCTTTACAATGCGTAGGAGTGTTAGAATTTTTTTTTTTTAAAACATGGTGTAGGGGTTTGAACGTCAGTAGAGAAAGATGAAAGAATTAAAATAATTAGAAAACAGATATCAAAATGCAAGCAAACTGTAAGCATAACGTAAGGCACCAACTAACCCTGGCCCTTTGAAATAAATAGGGAAGAGGAGTGTTTTTGGCTTAGCCTTTAGCCTACAGAAATGAGATTTATCAGCATAAGCAATTAATTTTGGTAGTGGTAACAACCTTTTCAGTCCAGGTGCAGTTTCTTACCGTCAAAGCCATCGTCTCCTTCAGTCATCAGTTCATCATCAGAGCAAATGCTTAGAACATTCACCAACATTTCAGTCACTAGGAGCAAAGACAAATAAAAAGCATCAGCACAAATGGAAAACTATGTTCGCAACTCTTGCATTCAAGAATGATTCGCCCATTCAGGAGGTACCTGTAGAGCAGATGGTGAAAGATGCATGTAGGAGTTGCCATTCATAGCTCCTACATCAATATGTTTACATAACCCAAGTACCTGGTGTCTATAGATACATACACTTGTAACCCTAAACTGTCTTACTGCAGTTTATTTTAAGTTTTGTCCTGCAGGAAAACTGAAGAGAATCAGGACGAAATAAAATGGAATCATGTCCAAATATGGATTAAAGGGGCAACAAGCTTACGGATTGGCTTAGGGTGGGTCACAGTCATGTGTATACCACATGGAGTTAGGGGCATGAAAAATGGCTTTGAGGAGGAAGTCACAATAGGAGCCAAGAGCAAAAGGGACAGACAGCTTCAACACATAGTCATGTGTTCTCCAAAGGACTGGGGGGGGGGGGGGTGGGGGAGGGGGGGTAATTTCTATCTGCCTTACCTTTCAGATTAGATTAGATTATGATTAGAGATACAGCACTGAAACAGGCCCTTCGGCCCACCGAGTCTGTGCCGAACATCAACCACCCATTTATACTAATCCTACACTAATTCCATATTCCTACCAAACATCCCCACCTGTCCCTATATTTCCCTACCACCTACCTATACTAGTGACAATTTATAATGGCCAATTTACCTATCAACCTGCAAGTCTTTTGGCTTGTGGGAGGAAACCGGAACACCCGGCGAAAACCCACGCAGACACAGGGAGAACTTGCAAACTCCACACAGGCAGTACCCGGAATCGAACCCGGGTCCCTGGAGCTGTGAGGCTGCAGTGCTAACCACTGCACCACTGTGCCGTCCCTGTCACTCCTCACCATAAAATGAGTCAGTCCATTGCTACCAACTTCCTGACCACAGCATGGATACATACTTTACCCCACTGAATGACTGCACCATTGACAATGACTCATATTTGGAGCAAGATTCTGTGACCATTTCTTGCACTATATGTGGAAATCAATGTTTCAAGCCTGGTTTAAATTGCGCTGTGAAGCAGTGATTAATCTCTTTAGCCATTGTGCGTACAGAGCTGAGGGAGTCCGTACTCTTTATGAGATAAACAGAGCTTGGCAGCACTGCAGAAAATGATGGTGCTGTGTGACGTGTGGAACCTGTTTGGATTGGGGATTCTAGCAATTACATTTTAACTTGTCCCGAAACAAAATTAAACCAATAAATTGTGCAACTTCAGCCTTCTGGGTTTGTTCCCGTTTGAGAGGCCAATGCAATATTGAAAAGGTTTCTTGCCAATATGGATTTGGAGGTGAAACAACATAAAGCAAGGCTAGATTTATCTGATATTCTCATTTTCTAACCACAACTTGTTTTCATATAGTGTCTTTCTGGTAAGTAAAACATTCCAAGCTGCTTCACTGCAGTATGTCAAACACTGAACCACGTGAAAATATTAAGACAAGTGACAAAAAACTTGGTCAAAGAAATAGGTTTTAAAGAGCATCTTAAAAGAGGGGAGACAGGTAGAGTTGCAGAGGGGTTTAGGAACAGAATTCCAGAACTTAGGGCCTGGGCAGCTGAAGACATGGCTATCAGTGATCGAGCAATGAAAATCAGGCAGACGCTCGAGGTCAGAATTATATGAGTGCAGATATCTTGGAAGGTTCTGGGACCGCAGAAGATTACAGAGATAGGGAGGGACAACGTTATGTGTTTCTAATTCAACCATTCATCAGGACTACAAAAATATACTTAAAATAAGATAGCTGCTTTTCACAATTTGTGCAATTACAAAGCTAAGCAGCTTAATTTAGGACACAAATGAGAGATGGATTTTCGCTTCAGAATATTTCTCCTTAATTAGGTGAAAATGTTCATTATCCTGGGGGAGGTTTACATCTCACATGACATCAGTAATGAGCTCAGCTCCTCTCAAAGTGGAGCACAACAGCTAAATGTAACTATGCCCATTAGAGTACATGTCTGTACGTGTTAATCTCAGCCATATCATCATTTTAAAGCACTCTCTCCTCTGAGTCAGAAAGGTGGGGGGTTCAAGTCCCACTCCCGCAATCTGAGCTCAAAATCTATGGGGTATGGGTTTTAAAATGTTACTTGTGTCTGTATTTCCAAGAGCAGCCATTTCCACAGAGACTTAGTTAACTTGTCCCCATACTGGTATCTTCCCCTGCTGCTCATTTACACGGAGTAGTTTTTTTTAAAGTTTTAAATTTGACATTTTTAAATCTCTAACAATTTACTAACAGCAGGAATGAGATAACTGTTTAAATTGTTTCCTTTCTGGGTTGGAGAGTTTGATTGGCATTGTATTAACATTGCATTGTTTAGAAGGTACTTAGGCTATTTAGTTCCAGACTCCTATGAGGAGTTTGATGGGAAATTAATAAGCAAACCCAGAAAGCTCTTAAATGTAATGGGGAGCTTGAGGGTGAGATGCCATTTGTGCAAAACAAAAGTATAAATCGACCAACAAGTTCTGGAGATTCACAACTCACTGCACGTCACTTAATCCTTTGTATTTTCTGGCCAATTTGCACATTAATAACAGCGAGTTGTTAACAAACTGTTATTGTATCAGAAAGATCCGGCTCATTATATTTTGTTGTTAAAAAGCCAAGTTGGAATCGCAATTTTTGAAGAATCCCCAAAGAGGGAGCCTTCCTCCAAAATCTTCCATTTAAAACAAAAATACTTTGTGACTCAAGACATAAATTCATTTACAATAGAAATTTTGTCTTTAAAATTGGGTCACTACCTAGAACGACTTGCATTTATATAGCATCTTTCACATTCCAAAGCACTTTACAGCTAATGTAGTAAAGTGCAGTTGTAATGTGGGAAACACAGCAGCCAATTTGTGCACAGCAAGCTTCCACAAGCAGCGATGTAATAATGATCACACAATCTGTTGTAATGATGATAATTAAGGGATAAACAGTGGCCAGGAGATTCGGGAGAATTTTTGAAATAATGGCAGTGGGATCCCTCACGTCCCTCAGTCTGCATTCAAATTGCGCTCATAGTGTCTGGAGTGGCACTGGAACCCCCACAACCTTCTGCCTCAGAGCCCAGGCTGCCACCCACTGAGCCATGGCTTGACCCCATTGAAATCCAATTGTTGAGATGCAGTTACAAACCTTTCTCTCCAACAAATGGCAAAGACCAAGTGAAAACATCCATGAAATTGGGCAGCCAGTAGGGGTGAGGAGAGCAGTTGAACTGTCGAATGTTCATGACATTATTCTCGTATTTCAAAACCGCAGCTGGAAAACAGTTAAAAAATGAGGAAATTAAAGATCAGCAATTTTCTGTGAAATTTATGCAAGAGTGAAATACAAAAGACTATACAAACATACTTCTGATTCATTTGTCAGTTTATCCCCCCAAAAGTCACTGTAATCATCATGGATTCAGCTCAAGAGGCCAGAATGAAAGCTAAAGGAGAATTTTCTGGCTTCACCCACTCGTAGAACGCAATGAAAATTTGGGAGTACGCTGCACGCAAATTGTCAGGCAATTATATTTAGTGCGTGGTCCAATTTGCAATGTGGTCCCTGACAACAAGATGTTAGAAAATTATTGTGTTAACTTTTGAAGAATGCGTTTCCTTTTTTTAAAAAAAAAAGGATTCCATTTTGGGAACGAGCCTCAATTATTTTTATTATTCCTTCTATTCCTAAGAAACTGCTGTAAATCAAAATTCCTTTTCCCCCCGGTTAACTGGTTTCTTTTTGAATGTATGCGTGCGTGTATGTGGGTTAAGGAATTAAGGAGTTTTTTCATTTATATAGATTTATCTCATTAGTAGTTAAGACTTATTTATTTTTTAATAAATGGCTAATGTTGCTGTTGTTTAAAGAAACCTGGTTTGGTCGTCTTTATTCTGGGGGGAAAAAATAGGGTTTAATGTGGCTATTTTTCAGTGGGTGGGAAACTTTATTTGATACACTATGACCTATGGAGTAGTGGGACTGAATTAACAGTGTATTATTCCGGCTTTGGTCTTAACAATATGAAGTTAATGACTCTGGAACAATTCCAACACTTACTCATGGAACAGTAGAGATGAAACAGTGTTAAAGATTTGAATTCAAATTGCGACAGCTGTAATTACGGAGAATCATTAATCCACATCACACAGAGTACTGTCACTATACACCAGGGGGCTCTGCAGCTCCATCAATAAATGTTCTTCAAAATTTTTTCAAACTAGTGGAGCTAAAATATTACTGTTATCAAAATAACTGCATTTTTGTGCAATGCAGTGCAGATTAAGGAGTAAAGAACCTCCTCCACATATGCTAATTGATATCTTCACTCCAGCTCAACATTAAACTTGGACAGTTCACATAATTTTATTAAAAAGTGATTCAGAAATGTAATACATTATATTTTGCCTTAGATTTTCATAGCACATCTCGATAAAACACTCCCGAGACAGAAGCAAACCAGTTATATGGAGAGACTGGAGAATTTGGGCTTGTTTGCCTTAGGGCAGAGGTGAAGGGTCGATTTACTGGAGGTGTTTGATTGCTGATTCTGAATCAACAATACCAAAGCATAACCACTTGTATTTATCTAGTGCTTTTAACAAAGTAAAACATCCCAAAGTGCTTCACAGGAGCATTACCAGACAAAATGTGACACTCAGCAACATCTGATATTTGGACAGGTGACCAAAAGCTTGGTCAAAGAGGTAGGTTTTATGGAACGTCTTAAAGGAGCAGAGAGGGATTTAGAGAGGGAATTCCAGAGCTTAGGGCCCAGGAAGCTGAAGGCACGGCCACCAGTGGTGGACCAAATAAAATCTGCGATGCTCAAGAGGCCAGAACTGGAGGAGCACAGATGTCTGAGGGTTGCAGAGCTGGAGGACATTACAGAGATAGGAGAGGTGAGGCCACAGTGGGATGCGAACACATGGACGAAAATTTAAAATTTGAGGTACTACTGGACTGGGAGTCAGTGTAGGTCAGTGAGCACGGGGTGAATGGGACTTGGTGAGAGTTAGGATACAGGCAGATGCAATTGTTGCAAGTGCTGTACACACTAAGGAAACCCTTCAGGTCTGTTTTAGCCATGCCAAGTTTGTCTTTGAATGCTGAATTCCTAGCAATCAGCTGCATTTAAAAAAAAAAGCAGTCAAGGTCTGCAATGTAAGGACTGCAGTTTTGTTGTGCATTGTTCTACACTGTCTCAAATCATACAATCATAGAATCATTCAGCCCATGATGGCTCTTGGAAAGAGCTTTCCAATTAGTCCCACTCTCCTGCTCTTTCCCCATGCCCCTGCAATTTTTCCCCTTCAAGTATTTATCCGATTTCCTTTTAAAGGTTATTGTTGCATCTCCCCTTTCAGGCAGTGAATTCCAGATCACAATTTCTCCTCTGGTTCTTTTGCCAATTATCTTAAATCTGTGTTTTCTGGTCACCGACCCTCCTGCCACAGGAAATAGTTTATTATTTATTATCTATTAAAATCCCCTCATAATTTAGTCAGAACATAGTTGCAGTAGCATGCTGGATTTTACCAGTCTTCCAGGGATGGTCCAGGAGGTGAGGGAAGGCAGGGGATGGAGTACCTGTTGCCTTCCTGCCGCCATGGCATTTTGCCAGCGGCAGGTGGGCCCTCTGCTGTGTGCGGAGACCGCCTGGTGGACCCCAGCGGCTTCCCTGCAGGCTTGGGGGTGGGGGGGGGGGGGGGGTGTGCTCTCCTATTTGGACACTAAGTGGCCCTCGGAAGGGGCCGCCCACAGCAGTGGCTGACCCTGTAGCAACAACCCCCGCCCCCCCCCGCTCTCACCAACCCCACCGGGGCTTGGCTGTCTGGTCCCAGTAATCCCAGACCCCACTCACGTCGTTGTGAGGGCAGCATCCATTGCTGCATCCCCTCAGCTGGGTGCTGTCCCAGCAGTATTTTAATGAACTCGAGACAGGGTTGTGTGAGCATCCCTCCCTCGACTTCAGTCTTTACCTGCTGTGTGTCTATTCACAGCGTTCTCCAACCAATACAAACTCTGCAACTGCTGTAAAAATCCCATGCTGGTTTACATCAGATTTAATAACAAAGCTTTCATACATGGGTGACCATTCCTAGAGACATTATGTTGCCAACATATGGTTCTGCTATAAAGGTACGGGGGTTAACCCCTTCAATCCCACTCGCCACCCTGCACAGGGACTGACTGCACTGAACCTGGAACACTGAAAAGCACCAATAATATTTTCATTCAGACACCTCGCAATAATTTTCTAGGAGAGCTGTACTGTCTGATTGTCATCCTTTGACTGGCATGTTAAACTGAGGCCCTGTCTGCTCTCTCAGGTGGATGTAAAAGATCCCATAGCACTATTCTGAAGAGGAGTAGGGGAGTTCTCCCTGGTGTCCTGATCAACATTTACTCCTCAACTAACATCACTAAAAACATATTATCTGGTCATCACATTGCTGTTTGTGGGATCTTGCTGTGCACAAATTGGCTGCAGCGTTTCCTACAATACAACAGTGACTACACTTCAAAAAGTACTTCATTGCCTGTAAAACTCTTTGGGACGTTCTCAGGTGAAAGGCACTATACAAATGCAAGTAATCATTTCTTTTTGATATGGGAACACATCTTTCTCGAGTGGCTTTGTTGGACTTGCACTACATTTTTGGGGTGGAGGGGTTGCATTTGATCTTGACAGACACTTGCAAGATAAAAAAAGAAAAAATGGTGGAAACACTCAGCAGGTCAGGCAGCCTCTGTGGAGAGAGAAGCAGAGCTTGCGTTTCAGGTCGATGACCTTTCCTCAGAACCGATCGACCTGAAATGTTAACTCTGTTTCTCTCTCCACAGATGCTGCCTAACCTGCTGAATGTTTCCAGCACTTTGTTTTCATTTCAGATTTCCAGCATCTGCAGTATTTTGCTTTAGCCCTGCTAGCTATACAGTTAGTGGTTTAGCTCATTCATGTTTGCTCTCTGATAGCTAGAAATATATTAAATCCTTTAGGTTGGATTTTACAAACAGCTGACGTTTTGGACCTTTCAAACCAAGTTGTGGAGACTGAATTCCCCCTGCACAGTTTACTGCCTTGCAGGTACTTGTATAAGTTTGTGTGAAGAGTTGGTATGTCACCCAACACGTTGGGTTCCCATTTTGTGACATTTTCTTAATGGATGCCCCCTGCCATTTCTTCCCATTTTGAGGCAACTGACGTACTAACTGAGACAATGTCAGTTCAGGTAACATTTCCACAGTAGCACTGATTCTGTTGCTATGGAGATTTACAGCACAATGCCTGCAAATGTAAAGAAAAACACACAATAATGGCCAATGACTCCTGCAAATGTTGGTGTTTAAAACCTTGGAGTGTGGACAGGAGTAACATCCTCCCAGCCGGCTAATTCTGGCCTCTTACATATCCCAGATTTTAATCACGCCACCATTGGCCAACGTGCCTTCAGTTGACGAGGCCCTAGGCTCTGGAATTCTCTTCCTAAACCTCTCCACCTCTCTTTTTTTTCCTTTAAGATGCACCTTAAAGCATAGCTCATCCCTAATAAAAACATAAAAAATAGGAGCTGGAGTAGGCCACGTCGCCCCGAAGGCCTTCTCCGGGATTCCTCAAGATCATGTTTGATGTTGGACCTCAACTCCACTTTCCCACCCTATCCCCACACCCCTCGATTCCATTAGTGTCCAAAAATCTATTGATCTCAGCCTTGAATGTACTCAATGACTGAGCATCCACAGCCCTCTGGAGTAGAGTCACAATCCTCGGAGTGAGGAAAATTCTCCTACCTCAGTCCTAAATGGCGACCCCTTATCCCGAGACTGTGACCCCTAGTTCTAAACTATCCAGCCAGAGGAAAACATCTTCTTAGCATCTACCCTGTTGGGCTCACTCAGAATCTTACAAGTTCCTCTAAACTTCAGAATACAAGCCCATTCTACTAAATCTCTCCTTAGAGGCCAACCCTCACATCCCAGGACATCTGCTGATGCAGCTTGGCATCTAGGTGCTGTAAAAATACAGCTCACTGTTATTGTTGGGACCATTGTCACAAGCAGTGTCCAGCAGGAGCCCATTAGCTTAGGCAGTTCCCGAGTGTTTTTTTAATATGCGACAGGTACAGTATTTCAGGATGAAATTTGCACTGGAAATAATAACCAGTCAGTAAAACAACTCAAGATGATACTCCGAGCCTGCTCCCAGCTCAAATGATAGAATCTAAACGGTCATAGAATCTAAGCCATCATACAAAGCCAACACTATCTACATCTCCAAAAACCACTGTTGCAAATAAAAAGCGACAAGTGTGTTATTTTGAAACCTTTTAATAAAATCAGTAGCAGCATGGTTCCTGGACCTTGTTCTAAAAATAAGTCCAAACCTAATCTTCTGAACTTTTTTTTTTTAAAATGGTGAAAGATGATTTTAAGTAATGAACTACTACACGGTTAAGCTGAAAATCAACATACCATAATATTCACAGTGCCCTGCACAATGTATGAGTGCATTTTTAAAATAAGAAACTACATTTATATAGCAGCTTCTTACACCCTCAAGACATCCCGAATGTACAGTATAGTGTACAGTACCAATGTAGACAGATAGCACAGACTATTTGAGCAGAGACAGGTCAAACAAAGTAAATTAAATAATCAATCAGCAGATTTGATTTTGCTGTTGAGGGAGGAACAGTGGCCAGGAGTACTTCTTGTTCAAATAGCGCCGTGTGATCTTCTACCTCAACAGGCAGACAGAGACTCAGTTTAATATTTTTTCTGAAAAGCTGCACCTCCATCTACAATGAAAAGCTTATTTATGTTGCCTGTTGCAACATCAAATGAGATGCGTGGAGTCCAGGATGTTGAAGATCTCAAACAGGTTTATTAAACAGCTAACTAATATATACAGTGCCGAGCTATTCAGACTTGCCTCTTGGTGTTACAGTAGCAGAGTGAAACTGGCAGTAAGTCACATGACTACATCCCGGTACTTGGCTCATTAGCATACAAAGATCTTGAAGGTACATTACTCAAAGGCAATCACACAACACTGACAGCGCGGGGGACTCTGCCTCAGTGCTGACCTTGCAACAGCACAGTGTTCCCTCAGTATTGACCCTCTGACAGTGCAGCACTCCCTCAGTATTGACCCTCAGACAGTGCGGCGCTCCCTCAGTACTGACCTTCCGACAGTGCAGTGCTCCCTCAGTACTGACCCTCCGACAGTGCAGCACTCCCTCAGTATTGACCCTCCGACAGTGCGGCACTCCCTCAGTACTGACCTTCCGACAGTGCAGTGCTCCCTCAGTACTGACCCTCCGGCAGTGCGGTGCTCCCTCTGTACTGACCCTCCGACAGTGCAGCACTCCCTCAGTACTGACCCTCCGACAGTGCGGTGCTCCCTCTGTACTGACCCTCCGACAGTGCAGTGCTCCCTCAGTACTGACCCTCCGACAGTGCGCT
Source organism: Heterodontus francisci (assembly GCF_036365525.1). NCBI lineage: Eukaryota > Metazoa > Chordata > Chondrichthyes > Heterodontiformes > Heterodontidae > Heterodontus > Heterodontus francisci. The sequence continues at coordinate 284,547,950 of NC_090371.1, forward strand.
GCTCCCTCAGTACTGCAGTGGACAGCCTAGATTTTGTGCTCGCACCTCTGCAGTGGGACTTGAACCCACAAAATTTTGACTCGAATGCGAGACTGCTACCCACTGAGCAACAGCTAACACACCTGATGTGTATATAGAATTTTATCAATTGCTGTAAAGTGCTTTGGGATGTCCTGAGATTGGTAAAGACACTATATAAATTCAAGTCATTAAAAAAAATCTACTGGCTCTCCCTCACCTGGTAATATGTGCTTATATGTGCACAATTCCCAGAAGTATGCTTATATATCTCCAGTCTATACAAATGCATTGCACCAGCAAAAGAAAAAAATTCTAATGCAACGTTCAACTGGAAAATATGTTGTATGTTAGGCAGTGAGAGAGGAATAAACGTGGTTATAGAAGGAGCAAAGGATATTTAAAAAATTAAAATGAGAAACACAGGAAAATAAATTAGCCTTAAATGTTCCAGAAAATTGAAGTCAAGATTGAACAGTGTGTACATAAATACATAAAGCAATCAAAACAAAATTAAAAAGATAGACACAGTTAATAACTAGAGAGATGAGAGATTGAAGCTAGAACAGAGACTTGCCTTAGATTTGGACAGGGATGGAAACGTAATAAAAACAAAAAGTAAAAATGCTGCAGATGCTGGAAATCTGAAAACAAAAACAGAAAATGCTGGAAATGCTCAATACGTCAGGCAGCATCTAGCGAGAAAAAGTACAGTAGTCAATGTTCCAACTCTTCAGATCCTCCTCAGCTCCTGGACAATATAGTCAAAGAAACAGGGCTATGAATAGAGAGCAGAGCCAATTCTGGACGACACTAGTGAAGAGATAGCACAGATGCAATGGACCAACTCCTTTGTAAATATCTAATCTGAAAAGCTGAGGTCACATAAGTGCACCGTCACCAAGACTGGCTATTTTCACCTCCATCCCTGCCTCAGCTCATCGGCTCTGAATCCCTCATTCATGCCTTCGTTACCTCTAGACTTGACTGTTGCAATGCACTCTTGGCTGGCCTCCTACATTCTACTCTCTGTAAACTTGAGGTCATCCGAAACTCTGCTGCCCATGTCTTAACTCGCACTAACTCACAATCACCCATTACCTCTATGCTCGCTGACCTACACTGGTTCCTGGTTAAGCAATGTCTTGTTTTTAAAATGGTCATCCTAGTTTTCAAATCCCTCCACAGCCTCGCCCCCCTATCGCTGTAACCTCCACTGGCCCCACAACCCTCAGAGGTTGCTGTGCTCCCCGACGTCTGACCTCTTGCAGATCCATGATTTTAATTGCTCCACCCTGTTGACCGTGTCTTCAGCTGCCTGGGCCCTAAGCTCTGGAATTCCCTCCCTAAACCGCTCCACCTCTCTATCCTCCTTTAAGATGCTCCTTAAAAGCTACCCATTGGACCAAGCTTTTTGTCACCTGTCACCTTATGTGACAGGAAACAGAGAGTAGTGGTGAATGGTTTGTTTTTCGGACTGGAGGAAGGTATATAGTGTTGTTCCCCGGGGTCAGTGTTACAACCACTGCTTTTCTTGATCTATATTCCTGGTACAGACTTTGGTGTACGGGGCACAATTTCAAAATTTGTGGATGACACAAAACTTGGAAGCATTGTGAACTGGGAGGAGGATGGTGATAAACTTCAAGAGGACATAGACAGATTGGTGGAATGGGCGGAAAAGTGGCAGAGCAAATTTAATGCAGAGAAGTGTGAAGAGATTCATTTTGGTAGGAAGAACGAGGAGAGGCAATAAAAGGGGGTGCGGAGCAGAGGAACCTGGGGATATATGTGCACAAATCATTGAAGGCTGCAGGGCAGGTTGAGAAAGCAATTAATAAAGCATACGGGTTCCAGGTCTTTATAAATAGGGGCATAGAGTACTAAAGCAAGGAGGTTATGATGAACCTGTATAAAACAATGGTTCATCCTCAACTGGAGTATTGTATCCAGTTCCGTGCACACTTTAGGAAGGATGTGAAGGCATTAGAGGGGGTGCAGAGAAAATTGTATCCAGGGATGAGCAACGTTGGTTACGTGGATAGATTGGAGAAGCTGGGTCTGTTCTCCTTGGAGACGAGAAGGTTAAGAGGAGATTTGATAGAGGTTTTCAAAATCATGAGGGGTCTGGACAGAGAAGATAGGGAGGAACTGTTCCCTTTGGCGGAAGGCTCGAGAACCAGAGGACACAAGTTTAAGGTCATTGGAAAAAGAACCAATGATGACATGTGGAAGAACTTTTTGATGGTGAGTGGTTAGGATCTGGAATGATCTGCCTGCATGCGTGGTGGAGGCAGATTCAATCGAAGTCTTCAGAAGAGAATTGGATAAGTATCTGAACCAAAATAATTTGCGAGGCTAAGGGGAAAAGACAGGGGTGTGGGACTAGGCGAGCTGTTCTTGTAGAGAGCCGGTATGGACACGATGGGCCGAATGGCCTCCTTCTGTGGCGTTATGATTCTATGTGGCTTGGTGTCAAATTTTCCTTCCTGACACTCTTGTGAAACGCCTTGGGATGTTTTATTCTGCTAATGATGCTATATAAATACAAATTGCTGTTTAAAATGGTTAGCGCAGACAGCAGCAGCAGTAATATTATTCAAGTCAGTTCCCTCAGCCATAACGCGGAATAAAAGCTAGAGAGGAAAAAAAAGTCAAGTGAACAGGACCTGCCAGTGTGGCTTTGTGTGACCTGCCACTGAAACTGAAAAGGATTAATGATTGTCCCAATAAGCAATACTCACTGCCTCAGTCTTCCCATCAAACCTAACACTCATAACTCCTGCAGCACAAGTTCAGCTGATCAAAACACACCCCATGTCCACAGGCACATCTACTAGGTGGGCCTTAAAAATTCAAAACAATAATTCTGAATAGAATTGTAACAGCATCTCAGCAATGTCACCAACAGCAACACGTCCACAGTCAGCTCACAGGGTCTGTAATTTGTCAACTGTTTATAACTTGTAAAAATGTTCCAAATTTTTTTTGCAGATCTAGTAGGGAGAGAAAAACGCAAATTTTTCCAAACACTCAGCAAAGCGTTGGGTAGATGCTCCAATTAATTTCCACGCCAGCACCGTATTAACAAATCAGTCACGATCAGTCCCGACGACCCCCCAATCGTCACAGACTAATCATTAATCTTTAGATGAGACTAGACGTTCAAATGACAAAATTCATGTAATCAACTTCATTCAGAAAATTAATTGCAATCAATATCTTGCATTTATATAACACCTTTAATACTATACAAACAGTGTAACCAGCAGGGTGGATAAGGGGGAACTGGTGCATGCAGTAGATTTGGATTCTCAGAAGGCATTTGATAAAGTGCCACACAAGAGGTTACTACACAAGACTAAGTCTCATGAGATTGGAGTTAATATACTAGCACGGATTAATACTTGGTTAAAAGGACAGAAAACAAAGAGTAGGAATAAATGGGCCATTTTCTGGATGGCAGAGGGCGATTACTGGACAGCTGCAAGGATCAGTGCTTGGGCCTCAGCTATTTCCAGTCTCTATCAATAACTTTGATGAGGGGACCAAGTGCAGAATATCCAAGCTTGCCAACAATACAGAGCTAGGTGGGAAAGTAAGTGAAGAGGACACAGAGGCTGCAAAGGGATATAGAACTATTAACTGATTGGGCAAGAAGGTGGTAGGTGGACTATAATGTGGGGAAGTGTGAAATTAGTAAGAATGGAAAAGCAGAATTTTTTTTTAAAGAACAGAAGAGACTAGTAAATGTTGGTAATCAGAGGGATCTGGGTGTCCTTATACATGAATCACAGAAAACTAACATGCAGGTACAGCAAGTAATTAGGAAGGCAAATGATATGATCGCCTTTATTGCAAGGGGATTGCAGTATTAAGTAAGAGAATCTTGTTGCAATTACATAGACCTTTTTGGTGAGACCACACCTGGAGTACTGTATACGGTTTTTGCTCTCCTTACCTAAGGAATGGTATACTTGCCTTAGAGGGAGTACAATGAATGTTTACTAGATTCCTGGGATGAGAGGACTGTCTAATTGCAGAGATTGAGTAGAATGGGTCTATACTCTCTGGAGTTTAGAAGAATGATAAGCGATCTCATTGAAACATACTGAATTTTTAGCATTAACCCTGTCGAGCTCAGAGATTTTCCCTGGCTGGAGAGTCTAGAACTAGGGGCCAAAGTCTCAGGATAACAGGCTGGCCATTTAGAACTGAGATGAGGAGGAATTCCTTCACTCAGAGGGTGGCGAATCTTTGGAGCTCTCTACACCAGAGAGGTGTGAATGCTCCGTGGATGAGTACATTCAAGGCAGAGATCGATAGGTTTTTGGGCATTTAAGGGGATCAAGAGATAGGATGGGAAGATGCAGTTGAGGTTGATCAGCCATGACCTTGCTGAATAGCAGAGCGGGCACAAAAAGTCATATGGCTGACCCCTATTCCTATTCATTATGCCCCAAGGCTCTTCATAGGAGTGTTAAAATTTGGCATCGAGCCACACAAGGAGATGTTAGAATGTTTGACTTAGAAAATGACTGTAAAGTGAGTGGTATTCGTGGCTGGCCTATCAATAGACTTATTCAATGTCATGAGAGATTGCCTATATATAAAAACAAAATTGGGAAGTTATGAGGCTTGAAGCTTTCCTTTCAGATATAAATAATTCGCATCGAGGCAGATGGAAAAAGGTTTTCTTTCAATTAAGTCAAAAGTCACTTATTTCTTTATTGTGCTATGGCAAGGGGAGAATGGCCACACTTGCTAGCAATTAGATAGGCTGGTTTTCAATCACACAACTGCTCAAATATTCATGCTGCATTTCTGGTTTAAAGAGATAAAAGCCAGCCTAATATATCTCTCGTGTTCTCTTCTCCTCCCTCGCTCTGCAAAAAAGAATCATATTTATTCATCAATACCAAAAAAACAAAACAGCTAAAATACATGGCCGTCCCAACTCTCTACCTAACAGACAGGATAACTCAATAGAATCATAGAATGGGAGGCCACCACTCGGCCCGTTGTGTCCATGCCAACCCTCTTCAAGAGCAACTTAGCTTGTTCTACTCTGATGCCTTCTCCCCTTAGCCCCACAAATTCTTTCTCTTCAAATAATTATCCAATTCCTTTTTGAAAGCCACAATTGAATCTGATCCATCACAGTCTCAGATAGTGCCTTCCAGATCCTAACCACTCACTGCGTAAAAAAGGATTTATCTCATGTCGCCATTGTTTCTTTTGCCAAGCACCTTAACCTGGTGACCTCTGGCTCTGGATGTTCCGCTAATGAAAACAGTTTCTCCCTCTCTACTCTGTCCAGACCCCTCATGATTCTGAAAATAGAGCTCTTAAACCTCTGTGCAACGACCATTAGGGTTGCCAACCCTCCAGGATTGCCCTGGAGTTTCCTGGAATTAAAATATAATCTCCAGGACACTGCGGCGAACAAAAACTGGGCAGAAAAACCATTGGGGCATTAAAAAAATTTCTTGAATGCTTTTGTGTATTAGTTATAAAAGTTTTGGATACAAGAGCCAAGAATCAGACGATCCAAGGAGTCTGTTGGCTTTTCGATTGGCTGTGGAAAGGCAGGGCACTGTAAGCATGGCCATGCAAGTGGCCAATGGAGGGAGAGAGGGGGGCAGGACAATTCGAGGCAGGTAGTCATGTGACGAAACCTCCAGGAATATGTCCAACCTGAGTTGGCAACACTAATGACCCTAGTTATATAAGCTTGTTGCCCAAACTATGCAGCGAGGCTGATTTTAACTACTCACCAGATAAAAGGACAGGTTTTCCAGCCTTTCTTTCCTCTGACTGCTATCCTTTTTTTCCCATTCATTCCTGTGATGTGGGCATTGTTGGCTAGGACAGCATTTATTGCCCATCTCCAATTGCCCTCCTCTTCACATCACCATATTGCAGTGAGACAAAGTGACCAGGAGTGTTCACATCACTGGCTCAGTGTGAAAAATAAGCTACAGAATTTGGGTTTTAATCATCAACAAAAAATACTAAACGACAAGAACTTGCATTTATCTAGCACCTTTAACATCCCAAAGTACTTCACTAGAGCGATTACGAAACAAAATTCAACACTGAGCCACATAATGCAATATTAGGACAGGTGGCCAAAAGCTTGGTCAGAGAGAGAGAGAGAGAGGTAGAGAGGCAGAGGTTTAGGGAGAACTCCAGAACTTAAGGCCCAAGGTAGTTGAAGGCATGACTGTCAATGGTGGAGCAATGAAAACTGAGGAAGTGCAATTGACATAAAACTGAGGAGTGCACAGATCTCAGAGAGTTCGTGGCTAATGGAGATTACAGAGCTAGGGAGGGGTGAACCCGTGGAGGGATTTGCAAACAAGGATGAGAACTTTAAAACGGAGGCATTGCTGGACTGGGAGCCAGTATAGGTCAGCGAGCACAGGTATGTTGGGTGAATGGAACTCAGTGCATGGGGTGCAGAGTTTTGGGTGAGCTCAAGTTTATGGAGGGTGCAAGATGTGAAGTTGGCCAGGAGAGCATTGGAACAGTCGAGTCTAGACGTAACAAAAACATGGCTGAGGGTTTCAGCAGCAGATGAGCTGAGGCAGGGAAAGATGGGCAATGTTATGAAGGTGGAAATAGGTAGTCTCGGTAAAACCACTTTCCAGCAACAAAATATTTGATTTGACTTAAATCAGATATTCAGAATTAATGGGCGTTTGGTGGTGGAGGAGAAAATGCAGACCTGTGAACTCGGAGAGAGGATAAAGAGGAAACTTTACAAAGTTACCAAGTATTTACAGCAGAGAAACAGGCCATTCGGCCCACCTAGTCCATGCTGGTGCTTATGCTCCAAACAAGACTCCTCCCACCCTATCAGCATATCCAATTGTTCCTTTTCCTCTCACGTGTTTATTTAGCTTCGCCTTAAATGCACCGACACTATTCGCTTCAACTGTGGTAGTGAGTTCCACATTCTCACCACTCTCTGGGTAAAGACGTTTCTTCTGAATTCCCTAGTGGATTTATTAGTGACTGTCTTATATTTATGGCCCCTAGTTCTGGTTTCTCCAAGTGCAAACATCATCTCCATGTTTACTCAATCAAACCCCTTCATAATTTTAAAGACCTCTAGCCTGTTCAATATTTTCTGATAGTTATAACCTCTCAGTTTTGGTATCATTGTAGTAAATCGTTTATGCACTTTCTCTAGTGTCTCTATACTCTTTTTATAATATTGAGACCAGAACTGTTCACAGTACTCCATGTGTGATCTAACCAAGGTTCAATACAAGTTTAACATAAATTCTCTGCTTTTTGTCTGTCAGCCATAGCTCAGTGGGTAGCACTCTCACCTCTGAGGCAGGTCTGGATTCAAGTCCCACCCCAGAACTTCAACATAAAAATCAAGGCTGACAGTCCAGTGCAGTACTGAGTGCTGCATTGTCTGAGATGCTGTCTTTTGAATGAGACATTAAACCCAGGCCCCTCTTGCCTTCTCGGGTGGATGCAAAAAAAAATCCCATGGCACTATTTTGAAGAGCAGGTGAGTTACCCCCAGTGTCCTGGCCAATACTTATCCCTCAATCAACATCATAAAAACAGATTACCTGGCTATCACACTGCTGTTTGTGGGAGCTTGCTGTGCGCAAATAGGCTGCCACGTTTCTTATAACAGTGACTACACTTCAAAAAAAAACATACTTCATTGGCTGTAAAGCACTTTGTGATGTCTGATGGTCATGAAAGGCAAGCCTTTCTTTTTTATTCTTTTAATTCTATCCATCTTTACAGTTAAACTACGCCATGCGAGGTGAAGCAGAATATTTCTGGTGTGTAACTGATAACTTTGTGCAAAATCTAGGTCCCCGGCATATTGCTCTCCCTCTAATGATCCTGTCACTTCAAAACATCATTTCTATTACACACACACTCTTGCACATCCTCTCCCACCCAAGTATCACATCACGTTCATAACTGAAATGGAAACGAGTGAAAACATTTTTCTTAACTGAAGTATTCATTAAACGGAATGAGACAGAATAGGACAATTATTTCATTCTTGGGCATCTGAATTGTGCTGACTGTAACGAACCACTACACAAACGCATTAATGTGGCTGGCTTGTCAGTAAGTGGAGATATTGAGGTGCATTAACACTTAAAACAAGAACTTTGACAGAATGGTAAATGGACAAAGCAGACTGCAGGGACTGAACATATGGCTGAGCAGAAAACAAAAAGAAAAACTGAAGACAAAACAAAAAAATTAAAACAAAATTTAACGAGGCCAAAGATCATTTCAGTGGGAGCGATGACTAACTGAGGCTGCCTGCTGATTTGTTCAACATTCCTCCAGCAGTAACTTGGATTCCCACGTTTGTACATTGTGACCACTCTCCTGATCCACGTTATTTGAAGGGCCTTCACCCAGATATCTATTTCTCGCATTCTGATCAGTTTTGAGCTGTGGGATCTTTACACTGTACCATAAAAAAGCAGGGCTTCATTTCTCAATCTATTCTGCACACAGTAAAGTTACATCCCGCCTTCAAGCCGCAAAATCCTTGAAGTCTCCAATTTTAATCACTGTTTAAAAAAAGTTTGAAATTAAAAATGAAAACAAAGAAAAATTCTCAGCTCCATTAAAATTACATTTAGATTTTAATTTTATAAATTAAATTTGAAATGGTCATTAAATTGGCAACTTTGAAAGACTTATCCCACACAATATTTAGTACTGCAGGTCAGGAGGAAATTTGCCTGGTCACTTTGCTAATATGTGATGATGAAACTGACAATACTCGAGCAGGGGTTTAACATTCAGAACTTAGCCACTTCAGCACCTTCCAACACTGCTGGTATTATTAGATAACTGGCATGGATGATTCCATTCATGCCTTTGCTACCCCCAGACTCGACTATTCTAACGGTCTCCTGGACAGCCTCCCATTTTGCATCCTCTGTAAGCCTAAAAATCAAAACCTTGCTGCCCGTATCCTAACTTTCACCAAGCCCCACCCAACCATCAAAGCCTCTGCTCACTCCCAGTCCAGCAACACCTCAATTTTAGAATTTTCATCCTCGTTTTCAAACCCTTCCATGGCCTCGCCCCTCCCTATCTCTATAACCTCCTCCAGCCCCACAACCCTCCACGATATCTGTGCTCTTCCAATTCCGGCCTCTTGAGCATCACTGATTTTCATTGCACCACCACTGGTGGCCACGCCTTCAGGTGCCAAGAGTCTAAGGTTTGGAATTCCCTCCCTAAATCTCTCTTCCTCTTTATCCTCCTTAAAAGCTACCCCTTCGACCAAACTTTTGGTCACCAGTCCCAATATCTTCTTAAGGGCTGATTGTCAAATTTTGTCTGATAATCGTTCCTGTGAAGTGCCTTGGGATGTTTTACTATATTAAAGGCGCTATATAAATGCAAGTTGCTATTGCTGATAATTTTTTGTGCAAAGAAACAATTGACATATACAAACACTGATTATGTTCGTTAAAGGTTAAACTCTTCATCAGAAGATTCAGACAGAGATGATTTGGGAAACGTGCTTTTCGGTTGGCGAGGGAGATAATGCGTCATTTTAACTACAATAATGATCTATAAATGCCTCACTGGTGTTTCGATTACTCAACAAATGGTACAGTACCCCTTTAAATAACAAAGTTTACGGTTTTGAGGGTCATTAGCATTGACGTTTGACTGTGAAAATCAGGCCAATTATTAGCAAAACAATGAGACTATTTTCCCAGTGCATTTTGCTGGTGGATTTGACAGGCCCCATTTATCCTGGCTGGGCTCCCAAGAACTTGTTCTAGTTTTTGATCTTTCAGGAAACAGAAACAGATTCTCTGACCTTTCACTTCCAAAACTCACCAGGCACATAGGGTTGGGAAAAAAAAATACCTCGCTTCCTACATCCACAAACCATGCTGAGATGCAAAAAGAAAATCCCGTCATTTTGCAGGAAGAAAAACAAGCATTCAGAACTTATGAAAAAAACAAAATGCTAGATAAATGCATTGACTGGCTGGATCTTTACAAAGGCAGAACACGGAATTCCAAGACTGATCATTAGTCACAATGTCAATAAACCTTGTCATCATTTCAAATGTTTCAGTTGTTCTCGAACTTTGATAGAACCTCCTACTCCTGTTTAAGAAGCATCTTTATAGATGACCTGCATTTGTAAAGGACCTTTCATATAGAAAAAAAACACCTCAAGCCACAGCATTACTAAGAGGAAAGAAGGATGAGCCAGTGAAAGGAATTTAGGAAGGATGGTACAATTTTAACAAGGGTGGAGGAACAGACACCCGGGGGCACATATACATAAATCTTTGAGGTGGCAGCACACGTTGACAAGGCGGTTAAAAGAAAACATATGAGATCCTGGGCTTTATAACTAGAGGCATACAGTACAAAAGCAAGGAAGTTATTGCTAAATCTTTATAAATCACTGGTTGGGTCACAGCTGGAGTATTGTGTCTAATTCTTGGCACCACACTTTAGGAAGGATGTCAAGGCCTTGGAGAGGGTGCGGAGGAGATTTACTAGAACTATACCACAGATGAGAGAGTTCAGTTCTGTGGAGAGACTGGAGATGCTGGGATTGTTCTCCTTGGAACAGAGAAGCTTAAAGGGAGATTTAATTGAGATGTGTAAAATTATGAAGGGTTTTGCTGCAGTAAATAGGAAGAAACTGTTCCAACTGGAAGAAGGGACAGTAATCAGAGGGCACAGATATAAAACAATTGGCAAAGGAACCAGAGAGAGAGAGAGAGATGAACAGAAATGTTTTAATGTGGCAAGTTATGAAGATCTGTACTGCGCTGCTTGAAAGGGCAGTGGAAGCAGGTTCAATAATAACTTTCAAAAGGGAATTGGATAAATACTTAAAGTAGAAAATTTGTCCGGTTGATTGGAAAAAAGCAGGGGGAGTGGGACGAATCCCACTGCTCTTTCAAAGAGCCAGCACAGGTACGATGGGCTGAATCGCCTCCTTGTGCTCTGATTGGAGGCTTATGTGATAAACTGGATGTTGAGAAGGAATTTAAAAAGCAGAAGCGTTTACAGGCAGGTTTGCAGAGTGCAGGATGTAGATGGCTGTATGTTGTGTCAGCAATAGTGCGGTGGAGTGGGGGGTTGGGTTGTTGTGCATCAGTACAGAAGGCTCAAGCCGGAAGACTGAAGACCAATAGGACGGCTGAGAAAAAGTCTGGAGGAGGCTGCAGACATAGGATGGAGTGAGGGCACAGAAGGATTTGAAGTCAAGGGAAAAAGATTTCACTTTATGGTTCTGGGGAACAAGAACCCAGGATAGGTCTGTACAGACGCAAGTGACAAGCAGCAGCCAGCAGGAGACACGGAACACAATCAGATGCGTGCAGTCTTCAGGCAGATTGACCTACTCATTTCAGAGTATAGAGCTGATAAACATTGTAAATGGTCATCCATCTAATCTACAGAAGCCTCATTAAAGCAACAAGTCCTCCACTGGAAATAGGTTACAAGTTAGAAATTATTTGTCCAAGTCACATTCTGTCTGCCGTAAACTTGAGGTCATCCAAAACTCTGCAGCCCGTGTCTTAACTCGCACCAAGTCACCTATCGCCCCCGTGCTCGCTGACCTATATCGGCTCCTGGACAAGCAAAGTCTTGATTTTCAAATTCTTATCCTTGTTTTCAATTCCCTTCATTGCCTCACCCCCTCCCTATCGCTGTAATCTCTTCCAGTCCCACAACTCTCCGTTATATCTGCACTCTTCTAATTCTGACCTCTTGAGCATCCCCAATTTTAACTGCTCCACCATTGGTGGCTGTGCCTTCAGTTGCCTGGGCCCTAAGCTCTGGAATTCCCTCCCTAAACTCCTCTGTCTCTTTCCTCCTTTAAGACGTTCCTTAAAACCTACCTCTTTGACCAAGCTTTTGGTTATCTAACCCAATATCTCCTTTTATGGTTCTATGCCATATTTTGTTTTATAATGCTCCTGTGAAGCACCTTGGGATGTTTTATTATGTCAAGGTGCTTTATAAATATAAGTTGTTGTTGTCTTCTGACTAATGTATTTCTAATTAGAATCATTCAAAAAACAATTTCAATATTTTATAAGGTGAGAGGTTAATGTGTTCTGCACAAATATATTAATGCAATGATATCTGTTCATGGTGTAAACATTTGACCTGAACATAAAATATTTATAAGAAATAAATACCATAATAAACGGTGGAGGTAGTGGCGATCATTGTAACTGGTTTCTGTAACAGCTTACCAAGGAAGGGCAATGCTAAGGGATGTGGTTTTTGGGCAACCCATACAAATAGAACTGCTGACAACAGTTCAGACACTTGCATCCACAGATGACTAATGTTCTTTCATGACAACTGCACTGAAATGGCCCCAATTAAAGTCACAGTGAAATCCTATATGACTGCGGTAAACTATCACTCCTCATCCTTTTCAATCTTCTCAGCCTTTGACAGGGTTGACCACAGAACCTTCCTCCAATGCCTCTCTTCTACTGTCCAGCTGAGTGGGACTGACCTTGCCCAGTTCCACTTTTGCCTATCCAGTTTGAGCCATAAAAGCAAAAATACACTGCAAAGAAAAGCACATATAAAAGTGCGTTCCTAAACTCAGAATACAAACCAAGCTACAGCACCAAATTAGTTGCCAGCTATGGCTCAGTCTGAGTCTGACCCGCCTGAGTCAGAAAGTTGTGGATTCAAGTCCCACTCCAGGACTTGAGTGCAAAATCCACGCCCACACTCCTGGTGCCAGTACTGAGGGAGTGCGGCACAGATGAGGCGTTAAACTGAGGCACTGTCTGCCCTCTCATTGGACATTAAAGATTCCCCGGCCTCTATTCTGAAGAACAGTTCTCCCTAGTGTCCTAGCCAATACTGAGTCCTCAACCAACATCACAAATGATCACATTGCTGTTTGTGGAATCCTGCTGTGTACAAATAGGCTGCTACACTTGCTACATTACACTTAAAAAGTGCTGCATTGGCTGTAAAGCTATATAAATGAAGTACTTTTACCATGGGCCATACTAGCAAATTAACCCTTCATATACTATGTAAGTTAAGAAAAATAACTAACTTCTGAAAAGGTATTTGTTCCCCCTACGCCCTCAGTAAGTGTTCCATGACTTATCTAACGTAGACAGAGTGTATCTACAGGGAAGGAGAAAGCTGCATGAGCATTCTGAAGGAATGTGCTAGCTGTGTTGCTCATTTCCTGGAACTGGAGCCAGAGGGAGATTTTATTTGGGTGTCGCTCTTCTGGTTTGATATCGCTATCCTTTCTTCACCACCCAGGCTAATGTTTTGATAAATATGGAGGGGCCAGGAATCTACTGGGATACCAAATGGGACAGAGCAATCAGATGATGTATTTCCATCTTGCTATTTTCAGGCTGATGAAAGGAAAATATTTGCATTTATTTTCATGCCTTTTGCATCCTCAGAGGGTGTCAAAGCATTTCACTGTTACCAACCCAATTGCTCCCACCTCATTATATGTAGCAAGGGCTCACAAACAGTATGCGAGGTAAATAACCAGTTAATCCATTTTCCTGGTGATAATGACAGGGCATTTCTTCACATCCAACTAAACAGGCACATGTGGTAACATGTGGTAACATGTCCCAAAGCTCATCACAGGAGTGATCAGATGAAATCTGACACCAAGCCACATGTGGAGATATTATGACAGGTGACCAAAAGGTGAGAGTGGGAGGTTTAGGGACGGAATTCCCGAGCTTAGTGCCTTGGCAGCTGAAATCAGTGATTCGCAAGAGGCCCGAGTTGGAGGAGTGCAGAGATCTCGGAGGGTTGTAGGGTTGGAGGAGATTACAGAGGTTACATAGATACTGAGGAGCGAGGCCTTGGAGGGATTTGAATACAAGAATGAGTGTTAAATTGGAGTTGCAGCTGGAGCAGAAGCAAAATTAATTTAGCGAGTACATTCAAGTTGAAAACCCTCTCGATAGGAAAGCAGTTACAGTACCTGCGTCACTAGTCTTAGATTATCTGCTGGCCAGAGAGTCCACTCATTAAAAAGAAACACTTTTATTTACCTTCACATGTTGCAGACCTTTAAGAAGCTGAGGGAGAAAAAATATGCTTTGATGTACCCAACCAAAATGTCTATGAGCTTTAGGAAAAGGTAATACTTTGAACTACTGGAACAAGTTTCAGAATAAAAATGTGATGAGTTTCATGAAGTTGGCAGGCAGCACACCAACCAGTATTCTCTCAGAATCTTACAGCACAGGGAGGTGGCCATTCTACCCATCATGACTGTGCTTGCTCTTTGAAAGAGCTACCCAATTAGTCCCACACCCCCGGCTCTTTCCCCATAGCCCAGCAATTTTATTCTTTTCGAGGATTTATCTTCCTTTTTGACCAAATGCAAAGGGTTGTGAATATTTGGAATTTCCTATCCCTGATAGCTGTGGATGTCCAGTTACATATGAACGTACTAATTAGGAGCAGAAGTCAGCCATTCGGCCCTTCTAGCCTGTTCCGCCATTTGTTCTGTTTGTGTCTCGAATTCCACACTCCCATCTAACCCTGATAACCTTTGATTTCCTTGACTAACAAGAATCTATCTACCTCTGCATTAAAAATATTCAATGACCCCGCCTCCACCACCTTCTGAGGCAGAGAGTTCCAAAGTCGCGCAACTCTCAGAGAGAAAAAATTCTCCTCATCTCTGTCCTAAAAGGGCGACCCCTAATTTTAAAACAGTGCCCCCTAGTTCTGGACTCCCCCACAAGAGGAAACATCCTTTCCACATCCTCCTTGTCAAGAACATTCAGGATCTTATAAACTTCGATCAAGTCTCCCCTCACTCTTCCAAACTCCAGTGAAAATAAGCCCAGTCTGTCCAACCTCTCCTCATAAGACAGCCCGCTCATTCCAGGTATCAATCTAGTAAAACTTCTCCGAATCGCCTCCAATGCATTCACATCCTTCCTTAAATAAGGAGACCAAAACTGCACACAGTATTCGAGATGTGGTCTCATCAATGCCCTATATAACTGAAACATAACATCCTTACTCTTATTTTCAATTTCTCTCAAAATAAAGGATAGCATCCCATTAGCCTTGATTACTTGTTGTACCTGCATACTAACTTTTTGTGATTCGTGCACAAGAACACCTAGATCCCTCTGCAACTTGGAATTCTGCAGTCATTCTCCGTTTAAGTAATACTCTGCTTTTTTGCTCTTCCTGCCAAAGTGAACAACTTCACATTTTCCTATACTCCATCTGCCATATTTTTGCCCACTCACTCAACCTCCTTATACCCTCTTCACAACATACTTACCTACCTATCTTTGTGTCACCTGCAAATTTAGCTACCATGCCATTGCTCTCCTCATCCAAGTCATTGATATAAATTGTAAAAAGATGAGGCCCCATCACAGACCCCTGCAGGACTCCACCCGTCACATCCTGCCAATCAGAAAAGGTCCCATTTATGCATACTCTCTGTTTTCTGCCAGCCAGCCAATCTTCTATCCATGCTAATATGTTACCCCCTACACCATGAGCTCCTAAATTTGTGCAATAACCTTTTACATGACACCTTGTCAAATGCATTCTGGAAATCCAAGTACAGTACATTAACGGGCTCCCCTTGTCAAATATATTCAAGGCAGAGTTCAATAGATTTTTGGGTACTAAGGGAATTAAGGGATATGAGAAAGTGTGGGAAGTTGGAGTTGAGATAGATCATCAGTCATTATCATATTGGACAGCACAGCAGTCTTGGAGGGCTGAATGGCCTACTCTTGGGCCTATTTATTTTGTTCTTACGTAAATGATGTAAAATAATTCATCGGTCACACTGGGCTCCTTGTTCCCATGTGGACTCTTAGCTTGGTCAGTTGCAACTAACGAAGCATCTGATCAGACAGGGAAACACCATGAAGATAGTGAATTAAATCTTCCTTTTAACTCTAAATGGTGCCTTGGATCAATTATTTCATATCCTGTTATTTTAGCAGATCATTATTTTGTGAAAAGATAGAACAATCACAATTGTGTACTTAAGTGAATATGGTTTTGTGTTCTGTAGCTTGGGACATTGTAACGGGACCTTAATTGAATAAATATTGGCGTCTTGACGCACTCCTGTAATTTTTAAGAGCTTGCTGGATTTGCGGGCTAACTGCCCATTAAATTCACCTGGTAATTAGTAGTACCTTTTTAATGACTGAATAATTGTCCATGCCAATCAATCCCTCCAGCCCAGAAAAAGAACTACTGCTTAATTTCATTCCTGTATGCAGTACATTGTATTTTTTCTTACTTTTCCTTTCTGACTCCCATTTCTCTCTCATTGTTTCTCTTTCTGGACCTGATTTGACACCAATTTGCCCAATTTCCTTCTCAGTCATCCCTCTGTTTCTTTCTCAATCCTTAAACTGCATTATTCGAGACAACAGATTGTCCGCCCTGTTTTTCACGGAGGTCCCAGATGTTCTTGCCGCACCATTACAAGCTCAAACTTCCAGTAAGTTACAGGGAAGAACATTTTTGAGCTGAAGGGTAGAGAAAGAAATATAACTCAACAGAATACATAGTGAGATGCTCCACTCCAATAAATTCCAGGCCAATAATATTCTGGTGAGGCTGGAAATCATTATTTTGCAATAACAGAATGCAACCGGAGTTAACTGTGAAACGTTAAATGGGTCCTGACCAATGTTAATAGCACAGAATGTTGGGAGATATTATACTGGGCTAATAGGCAAGTTACACATTCCCCATAGTCTAACACAATTCTCACACAATACATTGAGCATCGATGTGGAACTGCAGCAGTTTATATTCTTAGCAAAAATGTGGAGGTACGGCTTAAATACAAGAAAATCTGTAGTGCTGCTGCAGATATAGTCTCTTGCATCACTGGGTACAAATAGGCTTTGCTCAGTAATGTAGATGAAGAATTGCTGACAGATTTGGTAAAGTGCATTGAAATCTGCCCTACCCACTTGAGCTTTCAGATAGAACAAGGTTATAGTGTTTGACAGGTACAATCCCCAATTCCAGCTATTGAACAATAGCATGGGACGAGTATTAAGAGAAGTTTATATTAAATCTTTATGAATCACCGGCTAGGCCTCAGCTGGAATACTGTGCCCAATTCTGAGCACCACACTTTTGGAAGGATGTCAAAGTCTTGGAGAGGGTGCGGAGATGATTTACCAGAATGGTACTAGGGATGAGGGACTTCAGTAAGTGGAGAGATTAGACAAGCTGGTGTGCGAAACCATGAGGAGACTTGATAGAGTAAATAAGGAGAAAGCGCTTCCAATGACAGACGGGTTGGTAACCTGATGACACAGATAAACGGTAACAGTCAAAAGAACCAGAGGGGGAGATTAAGAGAAATATTTTTACACAGTGAGTTATGATGATCTGGAATGCGCTGCCTGAAAGGGCAGTGGAAACAGATTCAATAGTAACTTTCAAAAGGGAACTGGATAAATACTTGAAGGGGAAATAGGATTATGGGGAAGGGTAAGAAAGTGGAACGAACTGGATAGCTTTTTCAAAGAGCTGGTACTGTTACGATGGGTCGAAATGCCTCCTTCTGTGCTGTATCATGCTAAGAAGAATGAATCTTCAGAACTATTTGGGAATGATCACTCACCTCCTCAGCCTGCTTTCACGCTACATCAGTGGCTATGCTGGTATTTAATGAAATGTAACACTCCTGTACAAATGACCTGACGATTGCAATCTCATCTGTCAAGGCATCAATTTATCCTCAAATAATACTAACAAAGCCTTACTTGTGGAATCCATAGCATCCTACAGAACTTGAAAGCATTGGTAACACTGTACTAATCAATACCAGGTCAGGAGTACACTTCTACAAAGGCTGAAAGCACACACTGAAGCATGGATCAATAACAGGCCCAATATTCACCAATGATAACTGGAAAGCATTTCATATACATCATCTACAATCAACAGCCAAGTCTTAGGGACATATACAAGTAGAAATATTTTTGAGTGTGTTATCAATATGATAGTTACTTAATCCTTAAGTACAAAGTACTCAAGACATTAACACCGCTAAGCGTCCCAAATAAGGTTGATATTGAGGAATAGGGTTTACCATCTCAAACCCAATGAGGAACTATTGTTGGAGTCTTCAAATGCAGAAGATCAGCCGTTTCCACAAAGCTACTGCAAACATTTCTACTGCAGCTGGGTTAAGTTGCAAAGCAGAGTTTCTCCATTCAGGGTAGGAGTAATAGTTCAAGTTTATTAAAAGTTAAACCCAAAACGTTTGTTGCTTATAGTCCAACACATGTGAAATGTGCCCAAACAAGTCTGCATTAAAATGTTCGAGTCACCTTTTTATATTTTATAACAGTGACATAGTATGATTTATAAACTATTATACTCCACTTCTAATTTGTTTCACTGATGGGTTAGCAGCTCAAACATAAACTAAGCCCTAAATTCTCCCACCTCATCCCACTACTTGCTTTTTATAAACAGGGCGATACTGTGCAGCTTAACATCTGTATATGCTCATTGTAACAGCACATCGAACTCAAGACTTGGAGCAAATATGTCAAGGTTTCAGCACCAAACTTTGGAAATCTCAAGGTGGCCGTTCAATAATAGTAAATGTTTAAAAAGAAAATTGGGAATTGCAAATAATTCCCTTGAAATAGTGGGAAGGAAATGTTATTTTTCTCAAGTACTCAAGGACCAGGCCCCCAAAGCAGCCCTCGTCTGAGGTAGCCCTTCACATAGTTTAGTGGCACATTAATTAGGCATCCACTGATACGTGGTGTACACTCCCATACCTTTGTTATTGTAGACATCCAGGTAGTTGGGAGCTGAAAAGATGGTAATTAGTGAAGGGAAGCCTGTTGTTTGGCTCTTTCTGTACATTCGGTACCTGTGAAGGTCAGTAGATCATGGTTAAACTCAAAGTCTAGCATTCATTAACCAGTGCTTAACATCTATTAGCCAAAGTCTACCATTAGTATCTAAAGTTTAACATTCATCTGCCACAGCAAAGGATTGCAGAATCTCATAAACTTTAGCTTTGTTGATTAATTCCCTTTTTGTGAATTTACTGTGGACATGCAATAAGTAAAGATTCGTGACAAAGGAAAATTAAGCATGTAATTACCCAGATTCCATTTAGAACTAATGGCAATTAGCTAGAGAAGGGCCTTGAAGACCGCACACTTCATCTTAGCACATCCGTGAATAAAGATGCTACAGCTCCCGCTCCATCATAGTATCCAAGTATTTTTTGAAAGACTCCCGAGGATTTGCCTCCAGTGTCCTATGAAGAAGGCCATTCCACGTTGCCAACAGTTCTCTGTGAAAATATTCCTGATAACAGTGCTAATTTTGCCTCTCATCAGCTTGTTACCCTACTGTCACATATTAGTTTGGAGCACTGGTTCGGGTTTGAAAGTTCCCAGCAGGGGATCCAAAAGCGCCGATGTCCAGAGTGCGACTGCCGAAATGTGTGGCCAGCTGGTGTGCTGGCAGCTGACTCTCTATCACTGCAAGAGTGAGCTGGACATGTTTCTGATTGGGGCAGAGATTGCATCATACAGAAGGCAAGTGTCTTTATAGCTAACACTTGGATCTCCTGGACTGGTTTTGATTGCCTGAGTGTACTGGAGAGGAATTCTCCCTTATTGGCCCTGGGTTTTTTTTCACCTCTGAAAATTCTGGAATATAAAGAGAAAATGCTGGAAACACTCAGCAGGTCAGGGAGCATCTGTGGAGAGAGAAACAGAGTTAACGTATCAGACCTGTGACCTTTTGTCAGAACTGAAACATTAACTCGGTATCTCAAACTGACCTGCTGACGGTTTATATTTGAGATTTCCAGCATTCACAGTATTTTGCTTTTATCTTCCAGAGAGAGCCTGAAAGCACTTAAGAAACAACTGGATGATGCAGTGGGAAGGACGATAGGCTCATTCCATATGGATGAATTAAAATTGAGTGAATGGACTAACGCGTAATTATCTTGAGGTGGTCATTGCTACACCCAATATTTAAAATCACTGCACAGGAATCCTTCACGAATGCACCCAGTATTTGATTGATTCATCGATTTCATAAATTTAAGTTGATCACTGAAGCACCCAAGAATTAATTTTTTTTTTTGCACAGGATTTAATTACTCAATTAAAGCAACAATAAAATACATTTCTAAAGTAAAAACAGGAACCTACCCAGCATCCTGTGCCTCGTGAGCTCGGATTACTGATAATAAATTATTGTGTTGCAGGAATTCGCATACAGCAGGATAACTGGAAATAAACAGATCAAAACTGGTTAAAGTTGTGTGAATGGCATTTTAAACAATCATGAACAGTATAGATACATTTATGGGGAAGCTGGATAAACATACAAGGGAGAAAGGAATAGAAGATTATGGTGATAGGGTGAGATAAAGGGGTGTGGGAGGAGACTTTGGTGGAGCATAAACGCTAACATGGACCTGTTGGGCCAAATGGCCCGTTTCCGTGCTGCACATTCTATGTAATGTTATATAAGTGTAGCTCAGAGTATAATAACTTCAAATCAATTTATAAAAAATAAGATTGAGATTTCATTTTTGGCCGTCTAGAAGACATCATTCCAGGATGGCATTGTCCTTTGTGATCTCCCTGACGTTCCAATTCGCATAACCCATTCACCCATCTACCCTGTGCTCAATGATCTACATTGGCTCCCAGCCCAGCAATACCACAATTTTAAAATTCTCATCCTCATTTTCAAATCCCTCCATGGCCTTGCCCCTCCCTATGTCAGTAATCTCCTCTAGTCCTGTAACACCTCCACCCTCCCCGCACCCCCCCCCCCCCCCACCCCCAGGATCGCTGCACTCCTCTAATTCTGGTCTCTTGAACATCCCTGGCTTTAACCACTTCATCATTGGCAGCCATGCCTTCAGCTGCCTAGGCCCCAAGTTCTGAAATTCCCTCCTTCAACCTCTGCATCTTTCTCCTCTCCTTTAAGATGCTTCTTAAAACTACCTCTTTGACAAAGCATTTGCCCTAATAACTCCTTATGTGGCTCGGTGATAAATTCTGTTTGATAACATTCCTGTGAAATGCCTTGTGGACGGCGAATGCGGTGCAGGGAATTTGCATATTATTCTAAGAGCAGAGAACCCCAACAGGTAGGTAATTGATCTTCATTTTGTGACTTTCTACACTGGATGGGAATACTGAAGGAGTATGAATTTAGCGGCAAAAGGCACATGAAAGCCACCATATTGATGTGCTGAAGACATAGTCAAATGTTGCACTTACATCTGCGCAAGTCATGTTTAGAAAATGGGCGAGCTCATTTCAGCCAGCAGCCTTGCTGAAGCTTTCAATTGTCCTTTTGTGAAGCTAAAGGTTTTAGTGGAGACAAAACTCAACTAGTGGGCTTTGTCTATCTTGTGGACAAGATGGATGTGGTGCGATGTTCTGGGCAACACAGTTTAGGAAGGATGTTCAGGCCTTGGAGAAGATGCAGCGGGGATTGACTAAAATTCGCGCAGTTTTACAAGTAACCATTATATTCTTCATTCTACTATAGTCGGTGGGTGTCAAAGGTGAGAAGTTACCTCAGTGAGTTTGCTACAACTCAGATGTTTAGAAAAAGGTTAATTTTACTTAAGACAGCCAATAAAAATCACCATAGCATCTACAGCACAATTAGGTGGCCATTCGGCCCATTGTACCTGTGCTTGCTCTTTGAAAGCTATCCAATTAGTCCCACTCCCCTGCAATTCCCCATCACCCTGCAAGTTTCTTTTTAAGTATTTGTCTTCCATTCCCTTTTGAAACTTATTATTGAATCTGTTTCCACTGCCCATTCAGACAGTGCATTCCAGATCACAACCAGATTCCAACCCACCATTATATGATGATAGGACACAGAACAGAACGGCTATTTGTAAAGCTGCTCAAAAGAAACACTATCTATCCTCATCACTATTGCTGTCAATTTCAGAATACTCACAATGAAAGTACATCATCTGATCGATTGCTGTCTGACTCAATACCAACCGTGGTTAAGTAATAACTTGCCAAAAACTAAATAAAACTGCCTCCCATGAGCTCCATTTGTGTTGTAAACATATATCTCTGCAAATTTAAATAAAACAGGCTGGAATCTGATCCCAAAACATCATACATCTTAGGGTTGAGTGAACACTGAGGGAAACAAAAAAATAAAATCAGATAAAATTCTTGATTCCAGTTCATGGCACTCTCCCAATATTGATGCATTTCTGGTTGGTAATTCACTGTAATGTGGGGGCAAGGCAATTGCGGGATCCACAAGAGGCCAGAATAGGGAGAGATACAACAGATTTTGGAAGGCTGTGGGGCTGTAGGTGATAGAGATAGGGAGGGGGTGAAGGCATGGAGGAATTTGAACCAGAGGACGATAATTTTAAAACAAAGCTTTTGCTGGATCGGGAGCCAATGTAGCTCAGTGAGCACAGGGGGTGATGAGTGAGTGGGACTTGATGGGTTTTAAAATATGGGCAGCAGAGTTTGGATGTGTTGAGGTTTACGGAGGGTGGAAAGGGGAGGTCTGCCAGGGGAGCCAATGGAACTGTTGAGTCTGGAAATAACCAAACCATAAATATGGGTTTCAGATGCAGATGGACTGAGGCAGGGGCAGAGATGGGTGATGCTATGGAGGTGGCAGACATATATGGGGTTAGAAGCTCAGCTCAGGGTCAAATAAGATAGCAAGGCCCCAAACAAAGGGCTGTACACAATACAGCTGGTATTTTATGCGGCCCCCTGTGCTGGGAATCCCACCTCCTACACAAAATCCAGCCCTATGTTTCCTTTTGCAGTGCAGTGACAATAAGGTATACCTTATGATTTTTATTAGATGATATTTGTAGTCAGAGGAATTAGGGTTGGTCACAGTCAGAGGAAAATACCCTGGTCATCCTTGAATAGTGCCACTGGATTGTGGCTCTTCATACTTGAATTGTTTGTTTCAAATCCTTGTTTCAAATCCCTTGATGCCTCACCCTTCCCTATCTCTGTAATCTCCTCCGACCCTAAAAACATCCAAGATCTCGGTGCTCCTCTAATTCTGGCATCTTAAGCATCCCCAATTTTAATCGAGCCACCATTGGGAGCCATGCTTTCAGCTGCCGTGATCCTACATTAAAAAATAAAATTTGTTCATGGAATGTGAGCGTCGCTGGCCAGGCCAGTATTTATTGCCCATCCCAATTGCCCTTGAGAAGGTGGTGGTGAGCTGCCGCCTTGAACCGCTGCAGTCCATTTGGTGTAGGTACACCCACAGTGCTGTTAGAAAGGGAGCTCCAGGATTTTGACCCAGTGACAGTGAAGGAACGGCGATATAGTTCCAAGTCAGGATGGTGTGTGACTGGGAGGGGAACTTGCAAGTTCTGGAATTCCTTCTCTAAACCTCGCTGCCTCTCTGTCCTCCTTTGACCAAGAATTTGCTAATAGCCCTAATTTCTTATGTGGCTGAATGTCAAATTTTGTTTGATAAGACTCCTGGGAATTAGCTTGAGACGTTTTACTATGTTAAAGGCGCTGTAAATACAAGTTGTTTGTTACTACTGGGTCTTGAGCAAAATGTCTCATCTGACACTGCAGCACTCCCTCAGTGTTGCGGTGAAGTGCCAGCCTAGGTAATGTGCTCAAGTCCTGAAGTGGGACTTGAACCCCACAGCATTCTGACTCAGAGACGAGAGTGCTACCCACTGAGCTGAGCTCACATTTGCAGGATGTTTGGCAAATATTGTGCATATTTACCAACCAGTATCTCTAGCAGTATCAGTGCCTTTGACGGCAAAAAGAGCAACGTCAGTCTTTTCTTTCAAGTAGTGTGGGAGGATAATGGGCAGCCCACACATTTTTTGTTTTAAGAGCAAGCCTGTCACGGAATCCACTTACTAAATCAGGAAAGCAACCACAACCTGGCAGAAATAAGAGCCATCATAAATTCAAAATCCATTTATTGCATCAGATCTGTACAGATGGTCAACTTTCTCCAATGTAAAGTTACTCGTAGAAATTAATTTAAACTGTTCACGCCGTACTTACACTGTCCTGCCGTTGGAGGTGCTGCATTGCCACCTCTAATGGAAGCAGATTAAATAGTTACTTTCTAAAGAAATGGATAAATACTTGGAAAGAAAACATTTACAGGGCTTTGGGAAAACAGGAGAGTGAGACTAATTGGATAGCTCTTTTAAAGAGCTAGCACAGGCACAATGGGCTGTATAATTCTATACTCCATCGTAAATGTAGAATAGGAATTTATAATGGAATATAAAAATATAACAGAATCTATAACATTAAAATAGGGCTGAAATAAGTTGCTGTTCCCTGTCCTAAGTATTCTCTGCCCTCCCCTTCAGTTTAAGACTAAACTTGGTCTTGTTTGCCATGCGGAAGTGTGACCAGTTCAAATAATATAATCACCACACTGCTTCCCGATAGTAAGTAACTCTTCCCAAAGTCCAACCAGCAAAAAAGATGGAGGAATGCAAATAGGAACTAAATCACAATTATTTTGCTTCTTGTACTTGACTTGCAATCTGTAATTTTCTACACTGTCTACTGTGGTCTGCACTTATAGGAATGTCAGCTCAATTAACTGCTTTCTGCATGGCAGCTATCTGAGACAGCTCTGAATGACCCGAGCCACGTTGTGACACAGGCCAGAGATTTCTCAAGTCATCAATCACTTCACAAAACTGATAACAGCGAGTCAGAACTTCCCCAGCTTGGGATACAATCATAGATGGGTGTCCTCCTCCACCACGAGCCAAGAATATGCTTTCTGGAGGATTTCCTGGTGGTTAGGGATTGCTGCCTGTTGTTGGCGACAAGATCTAGTGAAAGCAGAGTTTCAGCTTTCCATGCTGCCACAGGCAGAGAATGTTGCTCCCGCCTACGAGACCATGGCTGCAATTACAACCAGTCTCATTTTCAAGCAAAACAATTCAGACATTCGGAGGATATGAACTGGGCACTGACATGTGGCCAACAACAGTCCCTGTCGATTCAGGATTCAGAGTTCACTTCCCGAAAACGAGGAAGCTCCAAAACTCCTAAAGATGGCCCAAAGAATTTGATGGCACCAGAGAGAGTTCGGAGGAGATTTAACATGGATGTTGCCTGGGCTGCAGAGTTTTAGTTTTGAGGAAAGATTGGGTAGGCTAGGGTTATTATCTTTGGAACAGAGGAGGCTGAAGGAAGACCGAATTAAGTGTATATTGTGAGGGGTCTAAATAGAGTGGATAGAAAGGCTCTATTCTCCCTGGTTGAGAGTGTCATAATCAGGGGGCATAGATTTAGTGTAGGAGGTTCAGAGGGGATTTGAGGGGAATGTTTTTCACCCGGGGAGGGGTGGGGAGTTAGGGACCTGGAACTCACTGCCTGAAAGGGTGGTAGAGGAAAGAAACCCTTATCATATTTAAAAAGTACTTGGATATGCACTTGATGTGCTCGAACCTACAAGGCTACAGACCAAGAGCTGGAAAGTGGGATTACGACAGGGTTGTCCAACATACGGCTCAAGGGCCAGGATCCAGCCTGCCAAAAGTTTTCATACAGCCCGTGCGGGTAAACTGTACCGGGCTGTTCCTCATCCTCGCCAGGGCTCCGTGACTGGAGATGGGAAATTTCCCTTTGTCTTCTTGCAGAGCGACCTATTTCATAACATCGTGTTGTCAGTTTCACAGCTGACAGCTGCTGAAGCAGGAACCAGCTTCCCAACGTGGAACAGATTCGGGGTTTTCCAACTTTTGTTTTTAAAAAGACTTGCCAGTAAACCCCAAATCAGTTCAATGTTTTTAAACCACAAAGCTGCTTTGCTGAGAACTCCTGCTGTGTGCAAATGTCAGAGAGGGGGGAGGAGTACTGGCAGAAGGCCGGGGGGGGGGGGGTGGGGGGCATGACACAGAGAGGAGGGCACACAGGTAGAGAGAGACAGACAGAGGGATCACCATCACTCCTGACGGATATCTATCCAGAATACTCTGCATCGCCACATCAAGTGTGCAGGCAGAGATTGACTACTTGTGCAAGCAAAAACAATGCCAGGTTTGTCATTAAATCAGTGTTCAATATAGTGACGAGAAAGTAAGTCAATAAATTAGTCTTCTCATTTAAAGCTTCTTCACAAAAATGCACATTTTTTGTTGTTGTTATTCGCAAGATAAATTTTTAAAGCTTTTATCTTTCGAAATTTGCTCACCAGCCCCTCGGGCCCAAACAAAAATCGGAATGCGGCCCCCCACCCGAAAAGGTCGGACAGCCCTGGGTTCGGCTGAATGACTCCTTGTCGACTGGCACTGAGATGATGGATCGAATGGCCCCCCTTCCGTGCTGTATTTGCTTTATATGATGTTTTAAATTGAATTTTTACAGAATTATGATTTTTATATTTAAACAATCCAGTTGACAGGATCTGAACTATCTGTATATTACAATCACAACAATTGTTGATTTTGACATCAATTCACTGAAATCAATAAGCAACATTGGAACTAATCAGCTGTGAGTTCCCTGCTATAACCTTCTAACTTGTTGCAACAGATAACAGAAACAAAACTTTCCCTGTCCTCAGTTGATTGATATTATGCGTCTAATCGCTTCTTTCATAGATTTCACTTTATCTCCCAGAAGTAACAATGTGTCTAACCAAAACATAATCAGTAAATTTTAACTGGGCCCAGTGCTTTCCCTCTAACTGCAGTGAAGCAGCTCGTTACTGAATCTGAAATGCAAACTTATTTCGAAAAGGAATCCCAAACCACAAATCCCTTTCTCCACAAGGTGCATAAATCCATCAAGTGCTCTCATTTTAGTTCACAAGAACACAGAAACTAGGAGAAGTAGACCATTCGGCCCATTGAGCCTGCTCTGCCATTCAATACGATCATGGCTGATCTTAGGCTTCAGGTTGATAGGTAAATTGGCCATTGTAAATTGCCCCTAGTGTAGGTTGGTGGTAGGAGAATGGTGGGGATGCGGTAGAGAATATGGGATTAATGTAGGATTAGTATAAATGGGTGGTTGATGGTCGGCACAGACTCGGTGGGCCGAAGGGCCTGTTTCAGTGCTGTATCTCTGAATAAAAATAAATAAAATTCCACTTTCCTGCCTGTTCCCCATATCCCTCGATTCCCTGCAAGACCAACAATCTACCTATCTCAGCCTTAAATGTATTCAATGATGGAGCAACACAACCCTCTGGGGTAGAGAATTCCAAGGATTCACAACCCTTTGAGTGAAGTAATTTCTCATCTCAGTCCTGAATGATTGACCCCTTATCCTGAGACTGTGTCCCCGTGTTCTAGATTCCCCAACCAGTGGGAACAATCTCTCAGCTTCTACCCTATCAAGCCCTTTCAGAATCTTGTATGTCTCAATTTGATCGCCTCTCATTCTTCTAAACTCCAGAGTTCATGCAAACATCAGTCGGATATTTGCCTATAGGAACAGGAGGAGGTCAGTCAGCCCCTCAAGCCTGTTACACCATTCTATTAGACCGTGGCTGATATATATCTTAACTCTCATCTACCTGCCTTGTTTCTGTAACACCCAACAAAAATCTACTGAGCTCAGTTTTGACATTTTCAATTGTCCCCCATCCTCAGCAGCTTTTTGGGCGAGTGAGCTCCAGATTTCCACTCCCCTTTGTGTGATGAAGTGCTTCCTGACATCACCCCTGAACGGCCTGGCTTTAATTTTAAGTTTACGCCTCCTTGTTCTGGACTCAACAGGAGGAAATAGTTTCTGCAAAGGGTCCTTTTATTATAAGTAATAATGCTATTATGAAGATACCACATTTTCCTAATAAGTGGGAAATCACTTATCTAGCATTTGGTGCAAGTATATGTTTGCTTGCCTTTACCAAAGAGATTACATTTATACTCCATTTTAAGTGGCTTTTTTTTCGGTTTCTAGCTGAAACATTGTGGTTGCAGTACCACTCATTGTCAGCAGATGGTGACGCTCAACTATACGCAGCTTCAGGTAACAATCTGACCAAGAGCCAGACCGACATTGACCCCCATCAGTTGGTACCTACTGCCCTTTGCATGTGGTCACCTTACCTTTCATATCTGGATTAATTTACTGCTTCACCGTATAAACAGAACATCTGTCCAAAACTCTGGTGCCCATATTCTAACTCGCACAAAGTCTTGGTCATCTATCACCTCTGTGCTCGTTGACTTACACCAGTTTCTGTCTGGCAATGCCCCAAATTCAAAATTCTCATCCTTGTTTTCAAATCCCTGCGTGGTCTTGCCCCTCCCCATCTCTAATCTCCTCCAGCCCCACAACCACCAGATCTCTGCACTCCTCCAGTTCTGGCCTCTTGACCATCCCTGATTTTAATCGCTCCACCACTGGCGGCTGTGCCTTCACCTGCCTAGACCCCAAGCTCAGGAATTTCCTCCCTAAACCCCTCAACCTCATCCTTCTCCTTTTTAAGATGCTCCTTAAAACCTATCTCTTTGACCAAGCTTTTGGTCACCTGTCCTAATATCTCTATGTGGCTCAGTGTCAAATTTTGTTGATAATTGCTCCCATGAAATATTATGGGATGGTTTACTACAGTAAAGGTGATATACAAATTTAAGTTGTTGCTGTCGTCAGAGGCACAGGAAAGGTCACGGCAATGTGAAAGGCACTGGATCGATGGGCAAATGAATAGAATTGATCAGGAAAGCTCTGCATCTGACCCTTTGTGCTGAATTAAACTATTTTAGCCAGCTCAAAACGAGTGTTGCAGTACAGTGGAATTTAGTCTGCCCTTCGCCAGGCCTATTTGTTCACAATTTTTTTTTGTTTTGAAAGATCTGCATGACTTCACATAGTGATAATAACTGTGCAGGAACTTCCCTCACCTACACTATTCCAAGGGAAGTGATTAGGACAGAAAGATTAAAATGCAACGGTCATAGCTACTACAAGACTAGTGACCTTCAATACCTACTGAGGATTACCTCACACAAACTTTGTGCGAGGTGTGGAGAATGGGAAAGTAGCCAGTGAGGAGGAGGTAACTTTCTGTGACTCGACTTGTATTACACCATGTCCTGGGCCAATATTTATCCTTTACCCAACCTCACAAATAGGTTATCCGATTATTGTCTCATTGATGTTCGTGGGAGCTTGCTGTGCACAAATTGGCTGCCACTTCAAAAAGTACTTCATTGATTGTAAAATGCTCCGGGATATCCTGAAGTTGTGAAAGTCGCTATAGAAATGCAACTCAAGCTTCAGCAACGCCACATTCAAAACTAATCCTAACTGTTAGCTGTATTAGGAGCAGTGCCAATGATCCCCACTTCAGACACACGCCTGGCATAGCTGGAATGGTCAAAAGTAGGAAATGGACCTTCTAAGTCAGACAGAAAATCGAGCAAAGTTTTCTTCCACATTGCAATGAGCTGAGTAAGACCCATGCATCAAAACCCTCCCCCCACCCCCCTGAACCTCCTCCCCCACCAATGCATCCCAATACTGTCAGCTCCCAACACAGGCTTTCACGCAATTCAAAATCCAGTGGATACACATCCTCTGTTAGCAATTAATAAA